>NC_092149.1:6863427-6909742 GCF_045791955.1 Oncorhynchus clarkii lewisi | reverse complement strand
AAGGATATTGTGAATGGTGAGTAATGAGACTGAGTCCTATTGTTTAGCAGGGCCCGTATTCACAGTATCTCAGAGTAGGAGTGCTGACTTAATCAGATGCCCCTCTCCATTCATTATTTTGGGCTCTTGAGTGGCGCAGCGGTCTAAGGCGCTGCATCTCAGTGCTAAATGCGTCATTACAGACCTTGGTTCGATTACAGGCTGTATCACAACCGGCCGTGATTGGGAGTCCCATAGGGCGGGTGCACAACTGGTCCAGCGTTGTCCTGGTTAGGGTTTGGCCGGGGTAGCCCGTCATTGTAAATAAGAACTTGTTCTTAACGGACTTGCCTAGTTAAATTAAAGTTAAAAAACAAATAGGCCAAACTGATCCTAGGTCAGCTCTCCTGAATACTGGCCCTGGTCTAGTAGGCCTAGTTATATTCATTCAATAAGCACTCTACCTGGGTTTTATGCTTGAGTACATGTTTTCATACTATCATGGAAGGCAGGACAGACAGGAGAGGAATTGTATACTCGTCTCAGGATTTAGGCTCTGTCAATCCCAGAGATCCTGGTAGGGTCACAATTCTTTCCAAAAAGTTCCCAGGTTTTCCAGAAATCATGGTTGGTAAAATTCTAAAACCACAATTTCTGGAAAACCTTGGAATTTTGGGAAAGTTGCTGGAACTTTGCGACCCTAGAGATCCTGGTGATGTCAGAGGTCAGAGACAGCCACTCTCCCATACCCATCCTGAGTCGGACTGCTCCTGAGACAAGATAAGAAAAGGAGAGGTTTCCTAGGGCTCTGGTCAAAAGTAGTTCACTACATACGGAATAGGGTGGCATTTCAGAAGCAGCCAAAAAAGGTGGGGTGACAGCTGGATAGGTTCAGTCATCACTGCCTGTCTCACTATATAAACTGTCTGAAAGCTCTGCCTCACTCAAAGGCCTTTAACAAGAATTGGGTGGCACGGTTTGACACAATGTTATAAACAAGCTTCATAGAATGGTGACAATAACCCCTGCTGAGTAGGCTACAGTACAGGAGATACAGGGGTATAGGCTGTTGTTTTAGAGACAGACAAGACAGCAGAGGAGGACAGGAGTACTATGCTTCCCTGAACATGTATTGTAGCGTCGTCATCATGCCCCAACTGTCTCCCACATAGGGCAAGTTGAGACGTAACACACACACAGGGCACGTTGAGATGTAGCACAAACTCCCGACTGATTCACAATGGATGACAGACAGTACTGTACATGGAATTGATTGGACAATACATTTTGATATACCAGGCTTGGACAGGACAGAGAAATTAACACCCAGTTGAGTCTGAGATCCCTCATAAAACATGTGGGTTTAGGAACCACGTTTGAGTGCAGTGTCTGGTAGTTGAATGACACTCAACCCTGCCATGGCCCCAAACCTCCCCAACAGACTGACACTGACTGATGATGCCCAGGTCTCTTTCCTAAACACACAAAAGGAGTAGAAGTTGTTTTTTCTTAGAGAGGGCTCTGTGCTTGCATAATAACAGTGTACATTGGCACAAACCAGGCATCCATCCAAGGAATTCTTATCACACCTACATGTGCTTCATCCCAAATGGCACCCTATTCACTATATAGTGCACTACTTTAGGCCCCAGTCAAAGGACCCATAGGGTCCCAGTAAAAAGTAGTGCACTATATAAGGACTAGGGTGCCATTTGGGAGGGAGATATTATCTATGAAGCTGTGATATGTGGGATTCATTGACGTGTGTTACGATCTGCCACCACAGATCTGTTGTTCAGCAACACTCAGAGCAGCTCTAGCACCTATGCTCCTGATTGGAAGAGATCAAGTCTGATTCAATAAAACTGACATTTGCTGTCTGTGTTTACTACAAATAGCACATTACATTTAAGATCTGAACATAGAAATCTGTACGTTAATTATAGGTTGCCTACCAGAACTCACATAATTGTTGCTTAAAACTGTGGCGTGACGGGGGCCACGTAAATAAACCAGAGAGGGAGGCAACTAAACTACACTGAACAAAAATATAAAATGCAACAGTTTAAAACATGTTACGGAGTTACAGTTCATATAAGGAAACCAGTCAATTGAAATAAATTCAATAGGCCCTAATCTATGGATTTCACATGACTGGGGAAACAGATATGCATCTGTTGGTCACAGATACCTTAAATAAATAGGTATGGATCAGAAAACCAGTCAGTATCTGGTGTGACCAGCATTTGCCTCATGCAGGGAGACATCTCCTTCGCATAGAGTTGTTCAGGCTGTTGATTGTGGCCTGTGGAATGTTGTCCCACTCCTCTTCAATGGCTGTGCGAAGTTGCTGGATGTTGGCAGGATCTGGAACACGCTGTCATACACATTGATCCAGAGCATCACAAACATTTTCAAAATGAGTGATGTGTCTGGTGAATATGCAGGCCATAGAATAACTGGGACACTTTCAGCTTCCAGGAATTGTGTACAGATCCTTGCGAAATGGGGCCGTGCGTTATCATGCTGAAACAAAGTAATGGCGGTGGATGAATGACACGGCAATGGGCCTCAGGATCTTTTCACAGCACCTCTGTGCATTCAAATTGCCATTGATAAAATGCAATTGTTTTTCATCGTCCGTGGCTTATGCCTGCCCATACCATAACCCCACCGGCACCATGGGGCACTCTGTTCACAACAAGATCAGCAAATCACTCGCCCACACAAAGCCATACACGCGGTCTGCCATCCGCCCAGCACAGTTGAAACCGGGAATCATCTGTGAAGAGCACACTTCTCCAGCGTCCCAGTGGCCATCGAAGGTGAGCATTTGCTCACTGAAGTCAGTTAGGACGCCGAACTGCAGTCAGGTCAAGACCCTGGTGAGGAAGACAAGCATTCAGATTAGCTTCCCTGAGACGGCTCCTGACAGTTTGTGCAGAAATTCTCCGGTAGTGCAAAACCCAGTTTCATCAGCTGTCTAGGGAGCTGGTCTCAGACGATCCCGCAGGTGAAGAAGCTGGATGTGGAGGTCCTAGGTTGGCGTGGTTACACGTGGTCTGCGGTTGTGAGGCTGGTTGGACGTACCGCTAAATCCTGTCAAACGACATTGGAGGCGGTTTATGATAGAGAAATGAACATTACATTCTTTGGCAACAGCTCTAGTGAACATTCCTGCAGTCAGCATTCCAATTGCACGCTTCCTCAAAACTTGACATCTGTAGCATTGTGTTGTGTAACAAAACTGCACATTTTAGAGTGGCCTTTTATTGCACAAGATGCACATGTGTAATGATCATGCTGTTTAATCAGCTTCTTGATATGCCACACGTCAGGTGGATGGATTATCTTGGCAAAGGACAAATGGTAATTAACAGGGATGTAAACAAATTTGTGCACAATTTTAGAGAAATAAGCTTTTTGTGCATATGGAACATTTCAGGGATCTTTCATTTCAGCTCACGTAACATTCATTCCCATGTTACGCATGTGATAATTCTCACCCGTCTTAATTGAATGATTAGAATGTATAAAATCATAATCAATAAATGTGTAGTCCTAGTCAGAATTAGGGTAAAACAATATGTCTTTATGGTATTATAAACAGACTGTCTGAGCTTGGTGCCGACCTGACTAGAGATTTGGGAGAGAACGTCTCAAGGACAAGGTCACCATCTCTGTCGGCTGGGTGGTGTGTGCGTAGCAGGACATGTGTGTGTGAATGTGTGGGCGTGAGAAGTCAGTATAAAATGAATTGCTTTGTATTCTTGACTTTAGAACGTTCTGTGAATAAACCTTTTTGACTATTTAGCTGGGCCTCCGTCTGTTTCATTCAACCAGGATCTTACACATTCTGGTTTGCAGACAGAGTAATATAATTACATTGGGTTATGTACCTGGAGAACATAATTCTCTTAATCAACCACGGTTGTAACCACGGTTATGTGAGCTATATGGATCACTCCAAGGCGGAGGGATACATCCGAGGTGAGGATTTACAGACTTCTGCTCGTGTACACCTGTGTCACGGCTGGGGTCAGCCCCTATATATAGACCCCATGGCCGCGACACATATTCTCTACATAATTTGAGGTCCCTCTAGCACCGTAGAGGATTGGAGTGATCCATATAGCTCACAGAACCGTGGTTATATACGTAACCTTCGTTATATTTTACTATATTGGATCACTCCAATATATTTATATACCCGTACCAGATTTAGTCGGTACTAGAGGGACCTGGCCAGCCAGCGGTGAAGTCCCAGCGCAGGACCGAGACGCAGGGACCCTACGCTCCACATAGACAGTCAATACACCCAACAAGGCAATAGCATGCCAGAGGGAGGTCCAGACCCCCCTGCCACTGCTGGGGGGTGGAAGCAGTCAGGATGAAAGGGATGTTCACATGCCTGTCTGACAGAACCTTCAGGAGGAATGACGGGTTGGGGCGGAGCGATATACTCAACCCCCCAGGTCCATCCGGTAGCACTCAGAACTTATTGAAAGAGCATGGAGGTCACCCACCCTCTTCATGGAAGTAATCGCTACCAAGAAAGCCACCATCATAGAGAGGTGTTTCAGGGAAGCAGATGCCAACGGTTCGAAAGGCGGCTTTGCCAAAGCTGCCAAGACCACATCCAGATCCCAACTCGCCATTGAGTGGGTCCTAGCTGGACGCAGGCGACGAACCCCCTTCATAAACCTGGAGACCAAGGGATGGCACCCCACTGGCCTGTCCATCCACCCCACATGGCAGGCAGATATAGCAGCCAAGTACCCTCTCAGTGTAGAGGCTGCCAAGCCCTCATCCAAGCGAGACTGCAGGTATTGGAGGACATACTGTACCCCGCATGACTCAGGCACAACCTCAATACCAGTGTACCAAGAGCAGAACTGCCAGCGCAACTGGTATGCCGCAGTTGTAGCCAGTGTCCTTGTGCTCTGCATGGTGTTCATTATCCTGTAGTCCCAACATGGACCATTGGTGCGGAGGCGGTGCAGCCTTGGATGCCACAGAGTTCCCCCGGCCTGAGACAGCAGGTCCGGTCTCAGGGGAAGTTGCCAAGGTGTCCCAGACAACAGGAACAGGAGAAGGCTGAACCAGGGTCATCTGGGTTACTATGGGGCCACCAGAAGCAGACGATGCGCTGCCATCCTGGTCCTGTCCAGCACAGCCTGGATCAGGGAAAAAAAGGGGGGAATGCTTAAAGCTCCAGCCCTAGCCAATCATGAGCCAGAGCATACAAGCCAGAGGCCCTGGTGGCGATGACATGGAGTACCACAGAGGGCAGTGTATATTGTCCAGGTAGGCAAACAGGTCCACCTGCAGCCTCCCGAACTTGGGTTGGGGGGGAGAATGTAGGCGGCCTCCCTCGAGAGCATATCCGCTGCCACATTCAGGATGCCAGGTAAGTGCTCTGCGAGTAGAGACACTAGACGTCCCTGACCCCAGAGAAGGAGGTCCCATGCCATAAAATGGAGGCTGTAGGACCTCAGTCCACCCTGATGGTTGATGTAGGCCACCACTGTGGTGTTGTCCATTCTCACCAGGACATGTCTTCCTTTCAGATGTGGAAGGAAAGACTGCAGGGCCAGCAGTACAGCTCGGAGCTCTAGTGTATTGATGTGCCTTCCCGCTCTAAGGGGGTAGCCAACAGCCGCTGGCCGACCTGCCCTTGGTCACACCCCCCCAGCCGATCTGGGAGGCGTCTGTGCTGACCAGCTCCTGGTGGCACATCATCAGCATCTCCACCTCACCTGAGAGAAAGGAGCGACAGCTCCACCTCAACAATGCCCTGAGGCACTGTGCCATCACCCTCAGCTGGTGGTGACTGGTGCTCCGGGTGCAGCCGGTGGGAGTTGAACCACCGGTGAAGAGGCAGGAGATGGCGCAGGCCCAGGGGAATCAACAACGAGGCCGATGTCAGCAATCCCAACAGGCGTTGGGAGGGATACCACCCGCCCCTGTCGAGAGTGGTCAAGGCAAGATCACCTGAACCCTTCTCGTGGGCAAGTGTGCGGTCATGAGGACTGAGTCCAGTTCCATGCCAATGAAGGCCACCCTCTGGGTGGGCGTCAGACGACTCTTGTTGTTTACAGGAGCATGTCTGACAGGACCTGGGTCCTGGTCGGCCACCGCGGTGACACGAAGGCCCCTGAAGGAAGGGGGCCGGCAACTGGAATTGGAGTCGGTACCCCTGAAGCATTGTGGACAACACCCGTGGGGACTCCACACACTCCTCCCACCTTGCCCTTTGAGACCTGGAGATGAGGCCGGCGCCTCCTCTGGCGCCCCGAGCACCTGGGTCCCCCAGGCATGTCCCTATGGCGGTGACGGTTGACAGGTTGTTGCTCCACCACACACTGTGCCCTTCCCTGCGGTCATCCCACAGCATGAGGCGATGGGGCAGGAGAGGGACCCCACCGTTGTTTGGCTCAGGTGGGTGGCGATGGTCCGTCTGCCTTGGACCCGGAGCCTGAGGAGGTGGCATGAACGTCTCAGGGTCTCCCGGTCCCTACGAACCGCATCAGTCTGCTCCAGAATGTCATTAACCCCTGGGCCAAAAGTCAGCCCTGGGGTGATTGGGAGAGTGGCAAATGTGCTCTGGAGAGCAGCTGGCAGACCGGATTGGACCAGCCAGAGATGGAGCCGGGAGGTAACCACCTGTGCCATGGCCTGTCCGTTGGAGCGGGCCACATCCTTCTGGAGCAGGGAAAGCAGGCGAGTCACCTCCATCACTTCCCGGAGGAGCTCCTCTGTGCCCTCCTGCAGCCGGGGCAATAGAGTCTGCAGGTAGGCCTGCAGCATGGCCGCATTGGTAAGGCGGCCAAGAGAGCAAAGGGAGCCATATGTGGCTTACAAGTCCTCAAAGACTCCGGGGGGTCCCAGCTTCAGTCGCGGGTTCCGCCCTATATTCTCCCGGTCTGGGAGGACCATGGCACAGGCCCAGCTCTCCTGCAAGGCCTTGCAGAACTCAGCAGAGATGGGGACAGATTAAGTGATCACTGTCCACCAGTTTGATGTCCAGTGCAGTGGCTACCCGAGTGAGTAGGCCCCTCATAGCCTCTCTAGTCGCTGGGGGCAATGAAACCCCACTGCCGGCTTCTGATGGCCTGTCAGGCTTGTAGCGTCGGTGGTGAACAGTGCCAGCACCGTCACCCAGGAACAGCCTATCACTGGACAACAGGGAACAGCTGTCATTGCCATCGAAGCCATCAACCTCCTGACGCAGGGCATGCGCCCTCCGTTCAAGGTGGTCCCAGCGGTCTGACTCTGCCCCCGTCCAGGACTGGCAGCAGATGGGCTCTGCCTGGCTCCGGCCACACTTCCTGGGAGGGGTACCGGGCCTAGTAGAGGGACTAACGGCTCGCTGGCACACCACTCCTGGGGAAGGAGCCCGCCTCAGCCTGGCCGACACACTCGCGCATGGCCCCCAATCACACCAGGCACAGGCGTTCTGAGAACACCACACAAAACAGGCATCCAGTAGGGCACGTCACCACCCTCTCCGTGTGGCTCAAACCCAGGCAGTGCATACGAGGTATGCAGATCACCGTGATGCCACCATCACACCTGTCACAAAGGGAAGCCATAAGCTAAGCCAAGCTAACAGGGCCACGGAGCAGGGGTCCGACGCCCTGGGAGAGCTATGTCGTAACCCGCTTGGAGGAATAGGAACCTGGAGGGATAAATGACCCAGTACCTCTGCAGAAAACAGGGAAGACCCGTTTGGGAAAAACAGGCAGACAAAAAAGAAACAGCAACCAGGTAATGGATTTGATTTATGGGTTGTTTTGTTTTTTACGCCAACTGCAATATTACCTAGCCGGTTTAATATCCAAGCAGAAAACAAAAAGCACCATATGGAGTAACTCTGTTAAGGAACTCCAAAATTAATGTCTCTACATAGTGGAAGCCCACCATGATACTCTTACATTCTGCAAGGGAATGAAGAAAAAAAACCTGCAGGGTAATTAAAGCAATTCACAACACACACAGAACAAGCCAGTCGGCAATATGTGTAAGGTAAATACAGTCTGTGGCAGCAAGAGCCACCAATATATTAATGGATGCACACTGAGTCATAGCGTAACTCTAACTACACATAAGCAAGACAAACCACGGGCGGAAGATACAGGTCAACCAAGCGCAGCGAGTAGAGCACTGAAGAGGGGCTGGCCACGTGGCCAGCTGCTCCAGGCTGCAAACAGACAGTGAGTATACTTCCACGCAAGCTATTACACTTACCAGTGACTTACCAAGCGAACTTCAGAAAGTTTGTACATCAACCCATACGGACATCCGCCGAGAAAATGAAAGAGAACGTCTGTGCCGCGGCCATGGGGTCTATATATAAGGGCGGACCCCAGCCTTGACACAGGTGTACACCGGAGTAAATGTGTAAATCTTCACCTCGGATGTATCCCTCCGCCGCAGAGTGATACCAATATATTGGAGTCATCCAATATAGTGAAACATAACAACACGTCACATGTTGCGTTTATATTTTTGTTCAGTGTGAAAAACGCATTCTATGCAATACTATTGGGCGTGCGTGCAGGTACCGCGCGGGCAGGTTAAACGCGATGGCGGTGCAGGTGCAACAAGAGAGGAAGGATACGGCCCGCGGTCTACATTTGAAAAGTGTCACTGCACTGTAGCCAGTGGTCATTGTATTTGATTAGTGAACTTATACGGCAACTTCCGTATCTCTCAGCCCTCCAGAGTTTCCGTATTAACTGAGTTTCTCAGTCTACCCTGGCTGGATTTTTGACTTTGTAAAGCTATGCGGTCAATTCCGGAGGAGTTAACGACGCTTATTTCAGGTATTTATATTATATATTATTAATCGACGTGTTAGTGTAATGGATTTCTATCCTATCGTTGTCAAACGTAAAGTTTTCCAAAAACATTTTATAACTGTTTTGAAAAAGAGGAAGTAAGTGTCTGTCTCACTGCAATATGGCTGGTAGAGGTCTTCCCACCATAGAGACGATTGCCACAAACAAACAGGTGCACCCTTGAGTTGTAACTAATATGATTCCTTTATTAGTTGGCAGTATTGAAATGAGTAGGCAGGCAACCTACCCACGTTTGCATCCGAAGTGTTTGGTTATCGCTCCAAAGCAATTATACCAAAACAAAAAAGGACACTATTTTCATGTGTTAAAGTTGGATAAAAATGGACCTTTTTTTGTCATGTGTAAAAGTTAGAAATGTATCCTAAAAACGGGGAATTATTTTCAATATTTAGAGTATAGTTGAGAACTCTATTAAATATTTGGGAATGGGCTGCATGATTCTGGTTGATTATTGTGATCACATGACCTGAAACTTTGCCTTCACATTTCTTCTCCTTTTAAGATCTTGAAGATTTCCTCTTCGATGGTCTGAAAGGAGAGAATTTGAGTAAGAAGGCAAAGGAGAAAAGAGAAGCCTTCATAAAGCGGATCAAAGAGGTCAAATCTGGGTATGTTTAGACTCCAGCAGGACCTATTATAAATACTTTGTGGTTTTGCAACAGCTCGTTAGTTAAATTATATAACTCTGTCTATAGCTGTTTTGCAGTTGTACTATGGCGATATATCGTTTCCTTCTTCCTTCTTGTGTTTTACAGATACCCTCAAGAGTTCAACGAGAATCGTATGTTTTTACTCAGTGTGCTTGATGTCGATGTGTTAAAAAAAGGCACCTTACTCCGGGTGGGTATAATTTGTGGAACGTTCCAACAGGAATCTGTTCCAAAAACTTTGTAAGTACAAGGTTGCCAACAAACAACGCATACAAAGTAATATATGATCAATTCACCTAGCTGCCGAATAGGCATCAACTCACCACGTAGCTTATTCTTAATGTTTGTCCATAGGCTACCAGAGTGAGGACAGACATTTTTCAGGAATAAACGTGGTGATTGAAAAAATGTAATGAAATAGCCCACTCCCTACCCGGTATCTTATTATGCCTCTATACAACTTTGTATGTGTTGTTTGTTGGCAACTTTGATATTTCTGAAGGTTTTGGAGCAGATTCCAGTTGGAATGTTCCACAGATTATACCTCCTCCTTCCCCCCTATGGGCCCTGGTCAAATGTAGTGCTCTATATTTGGTAGCAACACAGCATGGTAGCAACACAACATAACAACAACATGGTAGCAACACAACATGGCAGCAGCACAAAACACGTTACAAACATTAGCATTAAGGGCAAGAAGGTAGAGACAATAATACATCACACAAAGCAGCCACAACTGTCAGTAAGAGTGTCCATGATTGAGTCTTTGAATGAAGAGATTGAGATAAGTGTCCAGTTTGAGTGTTTGTAGAGAATAGTTGTCAATTTGGGACATGCATGGGTCTTACTGTAATACATCAACAACTACCGTTTTGAACCAGGAGATGCAGAGGACTCAGAAGAGGATGAAGTGGAGGACAGCAACAATGATGGAGGGTCACTGCATTCAGAACGCACAGATAAGGAGGATGAGACCTGTGAAGGTACGTCACAAACACTTGTACCTGGGTTAACACGAGGGTTTATACCAGGGTTAACACGAGTGTTTATACCAGGGTTAACACGAGGGTTTATACCCGGGTTTATACCCGGGTCAACACGAGGGTTTATACCAGGGTCAACACGAGGGTTTATACCAGGGTCAACACGAGGGTTTATACCAGGGTCAGCACGAGGGCGTAGACCAGGGTCAGCACGAGGGCGTAGACCAGGGTCAGCACGAGGGCGTAGACCAGGGTCAGCACGAGGGCGTAGACCAGGGTCAGCACGAGGGCGTAGACCAGGCTCAGCACGAGGGCGTAGACCAGGCTCAGCACGAGGGCGTAGACCAGGCTCAGCACGAGGGCGTAGACCAGGCTCAGCACGAGGGCGTAGACCAGGCTCAGCACGAGGGCGTAGACCAGGCTCAGCACGAGGGCGTAGACCAGGCTCAGCACGAGGGCGTAGACCAGGCTCAGCACGAGGGCGTAGACCAGGCTCAGCACGAGGGCGTAGACCAGTGTTGGATTCAAAGAATTAAAATTCCAATTCATGCTTCTCTGTAAGAAAACAATTGGAATGAGCTAGAATTTCAGTTTATATCCTGAATTGACTGAATTTAATTGAAGTGGAATGGACCCAGACTGATACAATCTACAAACTTGCATACATACTGTACCAGTCAAAAGTTTGGACACAGCTACTCATTCAAGGGTTTTTCTGTACTTCCAACTTTGTAGCAACAGTTTGGGGAGACCCTTTCCTGTTTCAGCATGACAATGCCCCTGTGCACAAAGTGAGGTCCATACAGAAATGGTTTGTCGAGATCCGTGTGGAAGAACTTGGCTGGCCTGCACAGAGCCCTGACCTCAAGCTCATCAAACACCTTTGGGATGAATTGGAACACCGACTGCGAGCCAGGCCTAATTGTTCAACATCAGTGCCCGACCTCACTAATGTTCTTGTGGCTGAATGGAAGCAAGTCCCTGCAGCAATGTTCCAACATCTAGTGGTAAGCCTTCCCAGAAGAGTGGAGGCTGGTATAGCAGTCAAAGGGGGGCCAACTCCATATTAATGCCCCTGCTTTTGGAATGAGATGTTTGATGAGCAGGTGTCTACATACTTTTGTCCATGTAGTGTTTGTGGTTATCTCTCTCACCAAGTCTGTGTGTGAGCGAGAGAGAAAGCTGAAGTGAAGGAGATTGTGAGACCACTGACATTCCAGTTGTAACTTGGCAACTGACTTTGGAAGCAATTTGAAGGGCACAGCTGTGGGTTGGCCCCTCATGACAGAGAGAGCATAGTTTATTACTCACATCCTGGAACCTCGCAGAGTGGCAGTCAAGAGGTTTACAGTCACCACTTTACATTTCTACTACAGTCCAAGAAAAGGCATGCCTATGTATGTATACAGTAGTCTTTCTCCCATAACAGTAACCTACACAGCGTTTGTGTATTTGGTTTGGGTTAATAGAGTATCAAGATAAACCTTGTGAAAGGGTAAGGGGTCTGGGTTTTATTGGCCTTTAAACAGCTGCCAGTTTTATGGCCCCTCTTTCACTCGGAGCAACTTTGACACAGAGAGTTGAACATGTGCATTGAAGTTGCACTAGTTGGCTGCAAAATATTGTTCTCTTCTGCACTAAAAGATGCTTAACTTCTATATCGACCCAATTGATGACAAACCAAATAAGCAAAGATGTGTGTTACCCTCTTTTTGGACATTGTACGGGTGCATTTTCACTGTGAGATTCATTGGAATCGGGGACTGTGTAGTAGGTCTTCTTGGTTTTCGGGAGCAAGAAAAGACAAAGCAAAACTGTACTATTTCCTGTTTTTCCAAAGTAACAGTTGTCCAATCAGCTTAGCCATAGTCATTGATCTAAATGATGAGAACGTAAAGAAGGTTGCTAGAAGGCTGATAGACTTGCATCGTTGTCTCTATGCCTATAGGTGCTCAGCAGTCTCTAGCCGTGGCGGCTCAGGACCTCCAGTCTGTCTTCAAGGCCGGACACCTGGAGAAACGCAGGAAGGGTGGGGTTCTTCCATAGACATGCATATATTAATATATATACACATATGTTGGTTATATATATGACATTGGTGTCTTTACTAACATACACGACACATACTCTGGGACTTTTGGGGAAACGACACTGTTTATGAGTCTCCAGATTCTGGATTGTATGGCTATGTTGATGGTGATGTTCCCATTGTCTTCCACAGATCACAGCTTCTTTGGCACAGAGTGGCAGAAGAGATGGTGCGCTTTGAGCAACCAGACATTCTACTACTATGGTAGTGAGAAAGGTACTCAACCAGACATACGGCTACTACTAGTGAGAAAGGTATTCAACCAGACATTCTACTACTGAGTAAAGGTATTCAACCAGACATTCTACTACTACGGTAGTGATAAATGTACTCAACCAGACATTCTACTACTATGGTAGTGAGAAAGGTATTCAACCACACATTCTACTACTATGGCAGTGATAAAGGTATTCAACCAGACATTCTACTACTATGGTAGTGATAAAGGTATTCAACCAGACATTCTACTACTACGGTAGTGATAAAGGTATTCAACCAGACATTCTACTACTATGGTAGTGAGAAAGGTATTCAACCAGACATTCTACTACTACGGTAGTGATAAAGGTATTCAACCAGACATTCTACTACTATGGTAGTGATAAAGGTATTCAACCAGACATTCTACTACTACTATGGTAGTGAGAGGTATTCAACCAGACATTCTACTACTATGGTAGTGAGAAAGGTATTCAACCAGACATTCTACTACTATGGTAGTGAGAAAGGTATTCAACCAGACATACTACTACTACGGTAGTGAGAAAGGTATTCAACCAGACATTCTACTACTATGGTAGTGAGAAAGGTATTCAACCAGACATTCTACTACTATGGCAGTGAGAAAGGTATTCAACCAGACATACTACTACTACGGTAGTGAGACAGGTACTCAACATTCATGACTTCCCAGACAACTGTAGTTTGAGGTGTTTGGGAATGTATATTTGATCTTTTCATAGTTTTTATTTTCATTGAATATATATAATTTATAGCCAAACAGTGATGTTACTCTAGTAATCATGACTTGTTGTTGTAGTTGTGTTTCTCTCTCTCTCTCTCCTCTGACAGACAAGCAGCAGAAGGGCGAGTTTGCAATTGATGGCTACAGTGTCAAGATGAATAACACCCTGCGAAAAGATTCCAAGAAAGATTGCTGCTTTGAAATTTCTTCCTCTGACAAGCGAGTATATCAGGTGAGAGAGCTCGTCTCTTGATGACACTTAGGGGCCATACCATACGCTAATCATTGCAGTCTGTCCATGTAACATTTCTGAAACCACTATAGGACGGTTTCCCAGACACCGATTCACCCGAGTCCTGGAGAATATATAGAATCTCATTGAAATAAATCTTAGTCTTGGACTAAAAATCTATCTGTCTGGTAATACCGTCCCTTTAAACTTTGATCATAGTCCAACACGTGGACACGTCCACACAGCAGAGTTCTAGAATATTGGACCTTTGGCTTTCAGACTTGTTGAGTTCTCTGCTCAGCTCAAGCAATTTCTCCAACTGTCAACGCATTGAAATGAACAGAGGAGGCGGACAGGAGTCACGTTGGTTGGGGATTGTGGAGAGGTGTTCAGGCAGTACGTTCCCCTGCAGATGGTCTCAGAGCCACATAGTCCACCGTCCCATTGGGACATAGCTATCTCGTGTCTGTGAACTATGATTTACGCCTTAAAGGGAAAATCCATTCAAACTATATTTTTAATGTTTTGTATTAGTCCGCTGTTGATTCAGTCCCAAAATGTTTTGCATGTTAGCAGTCAATTTTTCAAAAGATTGGACTTTCAAGAAGCAAAGTGCCACTGACCACATCATAATGATGATGCAAAACACACACATTTAGAGTTTTGGTAAAGTATTTCTCACATACATATTCAGGTTTCTTAGCTAGTTTTTTCCTTCCTTGAGGAAAGTTTAGCTAATGTATAAATACAGTGCTATTTGTTTATGTTAATTAATTTAGGTGCAACTACTGACTGTCGTTTTCTCTCTCTCTCTCTCTCTCTCTTTCTCTCTCTCTCTCTCTCTCTCTCTCTCTCTCTCTCTCTCTCTCTCTCTCTCTCTCTCCTGCTCTCCCAGTTCTGTGCGTCATCTCAGAAAGAGGCAGAGGAATGGGTGGAGCAGATAGATTTTGTGTTGAGAGGTTTGTAATACTCACCATTAGACCTCATATTTTATCCACTGTACTTTTCATGTCAAGTCTTTTATGAATATTTGAATAGTAACCAGTATAGACTAGTTCCCTTATTTAATCTGAGGCTGTGTGTGTGTGGGTGGCTGTGTGTGTTTGTAGACATGTCAGGGGTCATTCCATTGGACGAGGAGGATCAAGAGACGTACGATGACATTGGCGCTGTCGAGGCGGCGCCTATTGATGATGACATCTACGAAGAACTCCCAGGTCTGCCATTTCTCTCTCACACACATATATACATACACACACACACACACACTGTGTACTCTGTCAGAGAATGTAACCAAGAATCCTGTTCCTCTAGAGGACTGTTTTGATTGGATGCTTCCTGATTGACACATCCTCTATGCTCCGGCTCTGTCATGTTATTACTACTATCCTTATTATGGGATAGATGGGGGAGGAGACCCAAATGGTACCCTTTTCCCTTTCTAGTGCACTACACTTTACCAGAGGCCAATGGACCCGAATGGAAAAGTAGTGCCTCATAAAGGGAATAGCAGGCCATTTGGGACTCAGGCAGGGTGGTGCAATGTTGACGGTACATTTCTCCTCTCTCTGCTCGCTCTCGTTAACATAAACACATAGCTGTGAATGAATTGAGGTGTAAATACTAACTACTGTTTACTTCTCTCTATCACTCACTCACTCACTCACACAACCGTTCAAAAGTTTGGAGTCACTTAGAAATGTCCTGTTTTAAAAAGAAAATGTCAAAATATTGTCCATTAAAATAACATAAAATTGAACAGCAATACAGTGTAGACATTGTTAATGTTGTAAATTACTATTGTAGCTGGAAACGGCTAATTTAAATAAAAATAAATCTAAAAATAGAATATCTACAGAGGCCCATTATCAGTAATCATCACTCCTGTGTTCCAATGGCATTGATACCAGAGGTCCATTATCAGCAATCATCAACGTCAACAGTGAAGAGGCGACTCCGGGATGCTGGCCTTCTAGGCAGAGTTCCTCTGTCCAGTGTCTGTGTTCTTTTGCCCATCTTAATCTTTTATTTTTATTGGCCAGTCTGAGATATGGCTTCTTCTTTGCAATCTGCCTAGAAGGCCAGCATCCCAGAGTCGCCTCTTCACTGTTGACGTTGAGACTGGTGTTTTGTGGGTACTATTTAATGAAGCTGTCAGTTTCTCAAACTAGACACTAATGTACTTGTCCTCTTGCTCAGTTGTGCACCGGGGCCTCCCACTCCTCTTTCTGTTCTGGTTGGAGACAGTTTGTGCTGTTCTGTGAAGGCAGTAGTACACAGCATTGTACGAGATCTTCAGTTTTCTGGCAATTTCTCGCATGGAATAGCATTCATTTTCAGAACAAGAATAGACTGACGAGTTTCAGAATAAAGTTATTTGTTTCTGGACATTTTGAGCCTGTAATCGAACCCACGAATGCTGATGCTCCAGATACTCAACTAGTCTAAAAGAAGGCCAGTTTTATTGCTTCTTTAATCAGAACAACAGTTTTCAGCTGTGCTAACATAATTGCAAAAGGGTTTTCTAATGATCAATTAGCCTTTTAAAATGATAAACTTGGATTAGCTAATACAACGTGCCATTGGAACACAGGAGTGATGGTTGCTGATAATGGGCCTATGTAGATATTACATATAAAATCAGCCGTTTCCAGCTACAATAGTCATTTACAACATTAACAATGTCTACACTGTATTTCTGATCAATTTGATGTTATTTTAATGGGCAAAAACAAGGACACATTTCTAAGTGATGCCAAACTTTTGTGTGTGTGTGTGTGTGTGTGTACATACACACTCTGTCAAAAGTAGTGCACTATAAAGGGAATAGGGTGTCATTTGGGACACAGCCTTGCTCTTGCAGCTTGTGTAACTTCTATGTTACAAGCATGTTAAACAACAGGTGTGGCTGACTAGCTGGGGCTTTGCATTCCTCACGTTATCCAGACCCACATCTGACCCTCTCTGTCCTGGGGCCATTTACATCCCTCATGTTATCCAGACCCACATCTGACCCTCTCTCTGTCCTGGGGCCATTTACATCCCTCATGTTATCCAGACCCACATCTGACTCTCTCTGTCCTGGGGCCATTTACATCCCTCACGTTATCCAGACCCACATCTGACTCTCTCTCTGTCCTGGGGCCATTTACATCCCTCATGTTGTTCAGACCCACATCTGACTCTCTCTCTGTCCTGGGGCCATTTACATCCCTCATGTTATCCAGACCCACATCTGACTCTCTCTCTGTCCTGGGGCCATTTACATCCCTCACGTTGTTCAGACCCACATCTGACCCTCTCTCTGTCCTGGGGCCATTTACATAGTCTCAGAGTAGAAGTGCTGATCTGGGATCAGGTCCCCCATGTTCATGTGATGTCATTCATTAGGATTTATCTCTCTCTCTCTTTTTATCTCTCCCAACAGAGGAGGACATGTCCGCTCCTCCCTTGCCCACACCTCCAAAGCCCAAGGTGGAACCACCCACGCCACACAGCAAACCTACCCCACCCACTACAGCTGCAGGTAAGTGGAGAAGGAGACCTGCCTCTCATCCTTTAACCTCACCAAACACAGACTTCAGCGTGGTTCAGATCTTTGCAGAATCAAGAAGCAGATGCCAGTTTAGAGAGAAGGCCTTCTGAGACACACTGTGAAAGGGAAGTCATGATGACATGGACAGGAAGTCCCTGTGAAAAAGCAACTCGAAGGCATTTCACACTGTTCTTGAAATAAACACATTTCAGTTAGATCCTACTAGTTCTGCATTTAACCACTTGCCTTAGCATAACGTCAGTACAAACAAACTGAAAGTTATGTTTAACCACTCACACAATAAATGTTCTGAGTGTTGTGTTACCATGTATACAAGCTATAGAGGCTCAATCCCCTGTACATTTCATAGGAGAAAACAGAGAATTCATTAGATCATAAAAAAAACAAGCCCACATAAATGTTGAAAATCCATATATGCACATTAGTAAAATCCTGGAGGATAACACAGAGTCTGGGACTTATTTCCATTGTGGTCCTCCTGAGATAAGATGGCTGGGCAACGTCCAACAGGTTGAACACTGTATGTCAGGAAGATTAAACACAGAAGAAGAACATCTATGTTATCATTGCAGTTGTATCGTAAGGTACAGTCAAATGTCATTTTTACAGCTGCCCAGAGAGGACCTGGTCTTTATGAGCAGAGGCAACACATTCCACTCTGAGGCTCCAGCATACCACAGAGTATCTTTCCCAGCATTACTCCTGAACCTGTATAAGCACACATCAGCCAGACCTGATCTGGTGCTGTGATTGTGTGCATCTCTAACATGGGGAAAGTTATCAGTCAGATATCTGGGCACAGAACATAGAGGAGGAGAGGGCGATAGAGAGGGAGAGATGACTAGTCTATTGTTCTGTCAGAGGAAGACCTCTTGTTAGCTCTCTACCACCTCAGAGAGGGCGACAGGGAGGGAGAGATGACTAGTTTATTGTTCTGTCAGAGGAAGACCTCTTGTTAGCTCTCTACCACCTCAGAGAGGGCGACAGGGAGGGAGAGATGACTAGTCTATTGTTCTGTCAGAGGAAGACATCTTGTTAGCTCTCTACCACCTCAGAGAGGGCGACAGGGAGGGAGAGATGACTAGTTTATTGTTCTGTCAGAGGAAGACCTCTTGTTAGCTCTCTACCACCTCAATAGGTTACACACCATGACATCACAACAACCACCCCATGTACTGTAGAGACTGGGGAACATTTTGATTGATCCATCTCTCCTATAATATCTCTCTGTCTATCTAGTGAATAAGATCACAGACTACCAGAACTACTATCAGGGGATATGGGACTGTACAGGAGATCAGCCAGATGAACTGTCCTTCAGACGGGGAGACGCCATCTACATCCTCAGCAAGGTCGGTCTGGGCTGTAGGAACCAACCCTCCTCATCCTCACTCTCACCTCCAGACAGGGATCATCAGCAGTCCCTAGAGGTTTAGGATGATCTCCTTTTCACAGGCTTATGGCTGCTCGAGGCAGCTCCTGCTCGAGGCGGCTCCTGCTCGTTGTGAAGAGCTATATACACACATGATGCACTTATTCAATCATTCATATCTTCCACAATGGCTTGACATGTTCCATGACATAGCAAATAGTTTGCAAAAAATCCTAAGCAGCTGATAAGCATGAATAAAATAAGAGTTAAAACATGTTATATTACCTAGTTATCTTCTCCTTAGAAGAAGGTTTGCCTTCTTATGCCAAGTGTTACTAGATTCTGTGGTATTTCTAAAGGTCTCTATGAGTGGCTGCACCAGACCAGACAGACCACCTAAAGTGGTCAGTTATTACTGGACCCTCTGAGGAGTAAACATTTCATATGGCAGCGGCTGGCCCGTAGCCCGTAGCCTGTAGCCCGTAGCCTGTAGCCCGTAGCCCGTAGCCTGTAGCCCGTAGCCCGTAGCCCGTAGCCTGTAGCCTGTAACCCGTAGCCCGTAGCCCGTAGCCCGTAGCCTGTAGCCCGTAGCCTGTAGCCTGAACGGCAGGTTGAGGTGGGCCTGGGTCTGGGCCCTCTCTCTGTCTGTGTCCCAAATGGCACCTTATTACCTACATGTGCACTACGTTTGACCAGGACCCATAGGACACTACAGATCCATAGGGCTTTGGTCACAAGCAGTGTACTATGTAGGGAATAAGGTGCCTTAAAGGATGCAGCCTCTCTCTCTCTCTCTGTCTCTCTGTCTGTCTGGCCTCTGTGTGATGGGAATTAGTTGTGTCACAATGGAAAGGTTTTTAGTGTTCTTGGCTTGGTGTCCCTCTCACCTAGCCAGGCATGGCCTTAATGGGGATGTGTGTTCTCAGGAAACGGCAGGTGGAGTCCTCCACTCCATTCAGACCAGGTGAGGACGTGTGGTGGGAGCCCCATTTCCGAGGCTTGTCAGCTAGCGAGGTGTAGGAGGGGTGTTTGTATGCCAGGTGTGGGGAATTAAAGAGTGATTGTGTGGAGTGGCCTAAAAAATGAATCCATTAATGGATTAAACATTGTTGATGTGTAATCAGCCATTTTAAATCATCTCTCCAATATGTTGTAATTGAAGGCTGCGTTACCCACTACATAGTTTGTACCATCATCCATTCACTTTCTTAGTGATTTAATGACGGATGTATTTGCGGAGCTTCACTGGACAAAATAATTTAACTTTGCAGTGTTTCACATCAGTCTCTTATTTATGGTGAGTACAATGCAGTAGTCAATGAGGAAGGTCCTCATGCGTTCAGTCTGGAGGGCTGTAAGAAATATATATACAGATTTTCTACAGAGACTCAATGAAAGCGCTGTTTTTATGATCAAGCCTGCCATCTAGTGGTTGATATAAGAACTGTCAGCTTGAGTTTCTGAAAACGACTGACTGCCTTTCTTTACCAACCGGGCAGTTTATTACTGTGTAATGACTTATTATCTATTCATCCACGTTACCATTCTATGTCCAACGTGTTTAATTCCACCTGAAAGGGGGAATGATCAGAGATGCTGTGCAATGCCAATGTGCAGAGTAGACAATCATGTCAACACAACAGCCCACATCCGGCTTCTTTTCCTGTATCGAAGAGAAGCAGGAATCACGTTGTCCTTTCATTGGGTTTAGTGTGCAGACTGAAAGAGCCTTCAGTTGACCTGGAACCTTGGTGTTGGGGGTTGTGGTCTGCAGGGAGGGAATGACCATAAAACCTGTCTGGACGCTCACACAGACCAGCTGCATCAGGAGGAGGAGGAGGAAGGGCTGCACACACACACACACACTCCCCCTATCCAGAGACCAGGAATAGCCTGAGCGAACAGTGCCCCCCCCCCTCCAGCTGCCAGACCCCCCAGAGTGTTAGAGGGTGTTGTGTCAGGCTATCTAAACTAAAGTAGCCTGCTGCACACAAAGCGTGTGTGTACTTGTTTGTGTGCTCATATGTTGTCACAGTGTGGGGTCTGTGCTCCCTCCTTCCTCATGAGTCCCATATACCTCCAGTGTATTAGTGACTGAGGCCCAGCTTCCAGCCCCCAACACTCACTCAGGCAGCCATGACTTACCTAGCAGCAGACAACACTGGGCTGGTCCTGACACCACACTGAGGTGTGGCTGACTTCTACAACAGACACAGGAAGCTCACACACACAGAACCCTGTATCACTCCCAGGGGGCTTGGGACCAAATGTCAATTCCATCATGTCACACATTAACAAGACGATTGTGACATTCACATAATGGCATAAACACTGATGTGATTCAGTGTGTAGTTAATTAGATGAGGTAATTGGCTTCCGCTCTCTGCATGGCATCGTCTTCGGACAGTTTTTCCTCTTATGTGGCTTTAGCCCTGGTCCAGGGCGCCACATATGACTGGCATAGCTCTGGTCCAGGCCGTTACATATGGCTGGCATAGCTCTGGCCCAGGGACGTTACATATGGCTGGCATAGCTCTGGCCCAGGGATGTTACATATGGCTGGCATAGCTCTGGCCCAGGGACGTTACATATGGCTGGCATAGCTCTGGCCCAGGGACGTTACATATGGCTGGCGTAGCTCTGGCCCAGGGTGTTACATATCGCTGGCGTAGCTCTGGCCCAGGGTGTTACATATGGCTGGCGTAGCTCTGGCCCAGGGTGTTACATACGGCTGGCGTAGCTCTGGCCCAGGGTGTTACATACGGCTGGCGTAGCTCTGGCCCAGGGTGTTACATATGGCTGGCGTAGCTCTGGCCCAGGGTGTTACATATGGCTGGCGTAGCTCTGGTCCAGGGACGTTACATATGGCTGGCGTAGCTCTGGTCCAGGGACGTTACATATGGCTGGCGTAGCTCTGGTCCAGGCCGTTACATATGGCTGGCGTAGCTCTGGCCCAGGGTGTTACATATGGCTGGCGTAGCTCTGGTCCATGGTGTTACATATGGCTGGCGTAGCTCTGGTCCAGGGTGTTACATATGGCTGGCGTAGCTCTGGTCCAGGGTGTTACATATGGCTGGCGTAGCTCTGGTCCAGGGTGTTACATATGGCTAGTATTGCCGTGGACCAGCGCTAACATGGCGTCATATACACCTCTATCATCAGACTGCCCTTCATCATGCCTGACCTGAGGTCCTCAACATGGACACGTTACCAGCATCCACTAGTCTGTATTATGTGAGCAGGCCAGGGCCAGGAGTATCACCCTGACCAGGAGAAACTCTGGGCCCTACATGGGAGGGATAGTCTCTCAGCCCCCCAGCCCGTGTCTGTCAGCCCCAGGGAAGACTTTCATGTGAGGTCAGGCTCCTAGGAACTGAGAAAAAAGAAGCGAGTGGGGAGAGCGGCTGCTGTATGGGGCACCAGCCACACGCTGCTCTGCTGCCTAACTGGGCTCATATCGGTGTGGGCTGGTGATGGTTCTCCTGCGTGGTGTGTAACCGGGCCTGAGACCTAAGAACGTCTATTAGCTCAAGATGCATCTCTGTTTTTATTTTGTTTTTACAACAAATGCTTTGTAGTGTATTCAATGATACAACATGCTCTCTATTCTCTCTACTTTGATCTGTTTTCTCTCTCGCTTTCTCTCTCTCTGTTTTCTCTCCTCTCGTTCTCTGTTCTCTCTCCTTTACTCTGTTCTCTCTACTTCACTCTGTTCTCTCTCCCTGTTCTCTCTACTTCACTCTGTTCTCTCTACTTCACTCTGTTCTCTCTCCCCGTTCTCTCTCCCTGTTCTCTCTCCCTGTTCTCTCTCCCTGTTTTCTCTCCTTCACTCTGTTTTCTCTCCTTCACTCTGTTTTCTCTCCTTCACTCTGTTTTCTCTCCTTCACTCTGTTTTCTCTCCTTCACTCTGTTTTCTCTCCTTCACTCTTTTCTCTCCTTCACTCTGTTTTCTCTCCTTCACTCTGTTTTCTCTCCTTCACTCTGTTCTCTCTCCTCTCGGTTGACTCTTTTCTCTGTTCTCTCCTCTATCAGGAGTACCAGAACTATGGTTGGTGGATCGGGGAGATGAAGGGGTCTGTTGGCATCGTTCCTAAAGAGTACCTCATGGAGTTGTACGCCATTTAAAGGCCTGAGTAGGTATTAGATCATGCAACTCAGTCATGGGTGAAATAACTGTTGGGTTGTTCCAGCAACACTAATATGTAGTGTTTTTGTGTTCTGTTTCAGGGCATCTAAATCCAATCATCTTCCATGTGAGATGCATGGAAACAGACCATATCTGAAGAGGACACTGAACTAAGCAGCAAAGCCAACTGTCTGTAGTAAAATGAAAAATATCAGATGCTTGTCGTGTCCATCTTGATCTCGCTAAGCGCTTTAAGGAGTTGTCTCGGCAGATTGAGTTCAGTAAACTGTTTTTATTTCATTTATTATCGCTGCATTTCCCCTTTTGATACAGAGTCTTTGTATTGTGAACTGTCTAGAATGAATCATTTATGGAGTCTTTGTATTGTGAACTGTCTAGAATTAATCATTTATGGAGTCTTTGTATTGTGAACCGTCTAGAATGAATCGCTTATGGAGTCTTTGTATTGTGAACTGTCTAGAATGAATCATTTATGGAGTCTTTGTATTGTGAACTGTCTAGAATGAATCATTTATGGAGTCTTTGTATTGTGAACCGTCTAGAATGAATCGCTTATGGAGTCTTTGTATTGTGAACTGTCTAGAATGAATCATTTATGGAGTCTTTGTATTGTGAACCGTCTAGAATGAATCGCTTATGGAGTCTTTGTATTGTGAACTGTCTAGAATGAATCATTTATGGAGTCTTTGTATTGTGAACCGTCTAGAATGAATCGCTTATGGAGTCTTTGTATTGTGAACTGTCTAGAATGAATCATTTATGGAGTCTTTGTATTGTGAACTGTCTAGAATGAATCGCTTATGGAGTCTTTGTATTGTGAACTGTCTAGAATGAATCATTTATGGAGTCTTTGTATTGTGAACTGTCTAGAATGAATCGCTTATGGAGTCTTTGTATTGTGAACTGTCTAGAATGAATCATTTATGGAGTCTTTGTATTGTGAACTGTCTAGAATGAATCGCTTATGGATTCTTTGTATTGTGAACTGTCTAGAATGAATCATTTATGGAGTCTTTGTATTGTGAACTGTCTAGAATGAATCGCTTATGGATTCTTTGTATTGTGAACTGTCTAGAATGAATCATTTATGGAGTCTTTGTATTGTGAACTGTCTAGAATGAATCGCTTATGGAGTCTTTATATTGTGAACTGTCTAGAATGAATCGCTTATGGAGTCTTTGTATTGTGAACTGTCTAGAATGAATCATTTATGGAGTCTTTGTATTGTGAACTGTCTAGAATGAATCATTTATGGAGTCTTTGTATTGTGAACTGTCTAGAATGAATCACTTATGGAGTCTTTGTATTGTGAACTGTCTAGAATGAATCGCTTATGGAGTCTTTGTATTGTGAACTGTCTAGAATGAATCGTTATGGAGTCTTTGTATTGTGAACTGTCTAGAATGAATCGCTTATGGAGTCTTTGTATTGTGAACTGTCTAGAATGAATCGCTTATGGAGTCTTTGTATTGTGAACTGTCTAGAATGAATCGTTATGGAGTCTTTGTATTGTGAACTGTCTAGAATGAATCGCTTATGGAGTCTTTGTATTGTGAACTGTCTAGAATGAATCATTTATGGAGTCTTTGTATTGTGAACTGTCTAGAATGAATCACTTATGGAGTCTTTGTATTGTGAACTGTCTAGAATGAATCACTTATGGAGTCTGGCTGAGAAATACATGTGTATATTAGAGGTCAGGCGTATTTCATAAATACTTGATAGTGACCCAGGTTGTTCGTTTGTTTTGTTTGCATGCCATTCCATGCAGAGTTGGATCACATTGCCTCTACTAGACACATATCTCAGGTCAGTTTTCCATTTACCCCCTTATGACCTGCTGAGGATTGGGTGATAGCAAGCTGATCCAAGGTCAGTGCTTGGGGGAGCTCTTCTACCCAGTGTATTCTGCTGTGCAGTATGAAAAACCAACCACCAGGTGGCATCAGAGTCCCTGTCTGCAGTAATTCCAACAGCTCAACTGGTACAGCTTTTCCCCACTGATGATGTCAGAACCTGTGTTCCTGCACAGAGACGACCATGGAATTAGAACTCACTGCAATATCATCTCTATGGACTACACTCTGGCATGCATTTGATGTGAGTGGTATTGGTATTTATTTATATATATATATATATATATATATATATATAGTTATAAAAGTGAGTTTGCCTGTAAGATAAACAGTATTCTACCTCATTACATTAATTTAATTGATTTAGAGAAAAAAAACGTCTGGTTTCCCAGACTCAAATTAAGAACAACCCTGGACTAAAAAGCATGTTCCATGAAATAGCGTTTCAGTCTTTGATTAGGCTTTACTCTGAGAAACCAGTCCTAGGATTCCCTTGGTTCATTTAGGCTGCGTTTATACAGGCAGACAAATTCTGATCTTTTGACAATAATTGGTATTTTTTTTACCAATCGGATCAGATATTTCGCCAATAATTGGGCAAAACAATCTGAATTGGACTGCCTGTGTAAACCCACTCTGAGCCTTTTCACACACTGGTAAATCGTCTGTATTTTCTGAAGATGTGTAAGAGGTGGGATAATTAATTTCCCGATGAGTCAAGTTGGCCTGCTTTAGGCTACTGGACCATATCATTAAGGAACAGCCTCGCTACGCTGCTGCTGATTCGGAGAAATGTCTGTGCCTGTTGAAGTGAATAGACTTCATTAAAAATCTCAGTCTCAAATAACACCCTATTCCCCTGCTCTACATAGTGCACTACCCATAGGGCTCTGGTGGTCAAAAACAGTGCACTATATGGGTATTAGGGTGCCATTTGGGACGTAGAAATGTCTGCCTGTTGAAGTGAATAGACTTAATTAAAAATCTCAGTCTCAAATAACACCCTATTCCCCTACTCTACATAGTGCACTACCCATAGGGCTCTGGTGGTCAAAAACAGTGCACTATATGGGTATTAGGGTGCCATTTGGGACGTAGAAAGGTCTGTGCTTGTTGAAGTGAGAAGGCTTGATTAAAAAGATGAGAGATCTGAGTGAACCTGTACTGTATAAAGTTAGCAGAGAAACAACATGGGAGGAAGAGGGAGACAAAGCGGCCATGGAAGTTCTGTGTTGGTTTTATTATACCTGAGAGACTGGGACCCTGCAGAGGAGCCCTGTGTGGCAGATGGGCAGTCCTGCTGTGTGCCTGATTGAAATGGCGAGGACGACCCACTGTCAGCAGTGGGGGTAATGGCCCTCCGAGGGGCTGTTTGGCAGACAGGATCTGGGCTCTGACCTCAGGGCCTGAGTCTGTGTTGAGGAAGGAATATTATTCTGTCTGCATCTCAATAGTCTACAGTGGCTTTTTCTCTCTCTCTCTCTCTCTCTCTCTCCTTACCCTCTCTCGCTCTCTCCTTACTCTCTATTTCGCTCTCTCCTTACCCTCTATTTCGCTCTCTCCTTTCTCTCTCTCTCTCTCTATCTCTCTCTCTCTTCTTACCCTCTCTCCTTACCCTCTATTTCGCTCTCTCCCCTCTCTCTCTCTCTCTCCTTACCCCCTCTCTCTCTCTCTCTCTCCTTACCCTCTCTCTCTCTCTCTCTCTCTCTCTCTCTCTCTCTCTCTCTCTCTCTCTCTCCTTACCCTCTCTCTCTCTCTCTCTCCTTACCCTCTCTCTCTCTCTCTCTCCTTACCCTCTCTCTCTGTCTCTCTCTCTCCTTACCCCCTCTCTCTCTCTCTCTCTCCTTACTCTCTCTCTCTCTCTCTCTCCTTACTCTCTCTCCTTACTCTCTCTCTCGCTCTCACACTTGTCCCGCTGCCCACCTTTGCTCCCTCTGTTCTCTCCACTCACTATTTCATTCTTTATCTCTATTTCTTTCTCTCTCTTTCTGTTTCTCTCCACCCCTCTGTCTCTCCTCACCAGTAAAGTGTCTATGTTTTGTTCTGTTCAACTGAGTGATGTAGCAGCAGTCCACTGCCTGTCCTCTGGGTGACATTCAAGCCAAACATAAATCCAGATCTTTACGGCACAGCGGGGCGATAAAGCCCACAGCTAATTGGAGATGTCATGAATTACCATAATTAGTTATTGAATATATTACAGTGAATATGGAGAAGAGGGAGGAGTGGTTATACTGCTCTGCAACAGACAGGGAGTTACTAGAGAGATATGCAGCTAAATGTTCCAATTTCCACACATTCTGAGGTTCCCACTTAGAACGCATGTCCAGTACATCGCCTCACTTCCTTCTAAATAGTATGCTAGTATGGATACTGGAGCAGAGCCAAGGCTCCTTGTCCCAAAGGGCACCATTTCCCCTATATACTTTTTACCTGAGCCCTATGGGTAGTGCACTATATAGTGAATAGGTTGCCATTGGAACAGAGCCACGAGGGGACTAGGAGCTCTGCTGTGGAGCTGGTGTTTTCACGTCTCATTTGTAAATGAGAGGGAACATTTGAAGCGGACCATTCTGCAGTCATAAGAGAGCCATCAGATCAGTGGCACTGAGCTGACATCACATTCAGGCAGCATCACATGGATTGTATGATGGATCGGTGGTATTCTCGGCCTGGTTTTCCACATTTCCTGACATTTCAGGCATATCATAATAACAACCATTTCCAGACGTATTGCAGGTCATCTCCTCATCTGTGAACCCCTGGCTTTCCCCCCCTAGGACACCAAAGCTGATTTAGGATCATTGTTTGTCTTTTAGGTCACAATGAACACGATTAGATGGCCAGGATGGACCTGATCCTAGATCAGCACTCCTACTCTGAGAGGTTTGCCACATAGACCCCCAGCTCTCTAAGATGCAGTAGACAGAGATATGGGGTTAGGCTGCCAAATGCAAGTTAAGCTAAATATTGCCTCTCCCTTTAATGGCGCTAATAAAGTATTTTGTTAATGGACGTGGACTTCACACACACCTCAGCTTTGGACAGCCATAGGCCCAGAATATACAGGCTCTTTTATCACAATGTAGCAAGATATAATGTTTCATAGATAAATGCCACCTTGATATTAATCTTCAGAGCACTAAAATGCACTAATGATACCAGAATATCACTAATTAATACTTGCAACCATAAAAGGAAAGTTTTACCTGCCGAATATACAGTTTGAGTCACTGAGGAATGACGGGGGAGAGAGAGAGAAGACAAAGCTTGGAGAATTCCTTCATCTGTCTTTGGCAAGACACCATTTCAGAGAGGATTCTGGAAGCATCCCTGTGTTAATCCTTGTATCACAAACAATATCCTCCTTGGCTTCCAAGACAGGTTTCAGTTTGGAAAATGTGGGTAACTTTCCCAAAAATCCCCAGGTTTCCCAGACATCCTGGGTGAAGGATTCTAAATGTCCTGTTTATTCCGTGTTGATTCAGGGAATCTGCTCAACTTGGATTTCTGGAAAACCTGTGAATTTGTAGAACGTTACCAGAATTGTACAACCCTACACTGGTTCCACCCAGAGAGTCACTGTCCCACAATGAATCCCTCTATTGGGAAGCACTTCATGTTCCCTGTCTACCTGATGTACCTGTGGTTGGGGAGAGACGTGATCTACACCACGGTGAAGAGGTGCTGAAGTCTTCATCATTCCAGGTCCTTCCTCTTCTCCTCTGCTCTGGTTATTCAGTCATAGATCAGTGCCCGGCGTCATTGAGGCTTTCTGTCAGGGAAACACAGTGTTATTTATGTGCTGCTATCCCCAGGCAGGGCAGGCTTACTGGGGGAAATGGCCCTCTGTCAGCGTTCCATTAAAGCTTCTCCTGTATAAACCCACGTTGAAACCTTTAAATCTGGACACAGACATTTTCTAAAATGGAAGTCTGTATTAATTGAGGTCAACTTCCCCAGATGCAGCTCAGGAGGAAGACAAATGGGGCACATCCCAAATGACATCCTATTCTCTATATAATGCACTGCTTCTAACCAGGGGCCATACAGAGAAGTAGTGCATTATATAGGGAGTAGGGTCTCATTTGGGGCACCGCCTACCTCTGCTGGCTGCTGAGTTGTCAGAAGATGACTTGGTGAATGTACAGTATAGTTTCATATTAGTGACAGTATGTTTTGATTTGAAACCCAAAATGGACGCCTTGTTGCTATGATACGTCTGGAGTAGGCCTACATTAGCTATCTGATGAACACACGCTCCGCTACAGTGGAAATGTTGTCATAGACGGATCCACTTTGTGATGTCACTTCTACACAGATGACTTTACTACATGTAAAGACACAGTCTATTTGTCAGGAGGAGAAAGTCAACATAAACTCCTAGAGATGTAGAGAGATTTCTCTCCTGTTCTGCCCAATGGATGTGAATACAGTGCTGTGAGTCAGTGGTACATTACCATCTGCAGGGCCAGGCTGGTGTGTGTGTGTGTGTGTGTGTGTGTGTGTGTGTGTGTGTGTGTGTGTGTGTGTGTGTGTGTGTGTGTGTGTGTGTGTGTGTGTGTGTGTGTGTGTGTGTGTGTGTGTGTGTGTGTGAGATGGGTGGTGTTGGTAGTGGCAGGGTAGTAAATCCTCAGCTATTCTCCGAGGCTCGCTGGCGCTGAAAGAGCAGAGGGGTCGTTCGTTTCCACGAGGCCGCACCCACCGCTCCCTGGTGCTATCAGCGTTCACTCGAGCCCGTGCTAATTGGCTGCTGACTGGGAGGGAGCTGCAGGCGGCATCTAGGGAGGAGGTCGTATATCACAGGGAGGAGGGGAAAGGGGGTAGATGCATTGAGTTGGATAGAGGGCACAATTAATGTCACAGAAGAAGGCCATTGCAAAGATAGGAGATGAGCTCTCTAGTACATCTCTATGGGGAGATGGACTGGTTGAAATAATACCAAATGGAATGTTGCACTGACTCAATGATGATCCCTTCATTCAGTCTGGTTCAACCATGCTAGTCTTCCACCACACACCCTGTAAAATACCCCTCTGTCCTGATCCCATCTCCACTCACCCCTGTGCCCTGATCCCATCTCCACTCACCCCTGTGTCCTGATCCCATCTCCACTCACCCCTGTGTCCTGATCCCATCTCCACTCACCCCTGTGTCCTGATCCCATCTCCACTCACCCCTGTGTCCTGATCCCATCTCCACTCACCCCTGTGTCCTGATCCCATCTCCACTCACCCCTGTGTCCTGATCCCATCTCCACTCACCCCTGTGTCCTGATCCCATCTCCACTCACCCCTGTGCCCTGATCCCATCTCCCCTCACCCCTGTGTTCTGATCCCATCTCCACTCACCCCTGTGTCCTGATCCCATCTCCACTCACCCCTGTGCCCTGATCCCATCTCCACTCACCCCTGTGTCCTGATCCCATCTCCACTCACCCCTGTGTCCTGATCCCATCTCCACTCACCACTGTGTCCTGATCCCATCTCCACTCACCCCTGTGTCCTGATCCCATCTCCACTCACCCCTGTGCCCTGATCCCATCTCCACTCACCCCTCTGTCCTGATCCCATCTCCACTCACCCCTGTGCCCTGATCCCATCTCCACTCACCCCTGTGCCCTGATCCCATCTCCACTCACCCCTGTGTCCTGATCCCATCTCCACTCACCCCTGTGTCCTGATCCCATCTCCACTCACCCCTGTGCCCTGATCCCATCTCCACTCACTCCTGTGCCCTGATCCCATCTCCACTCACCCCTGTGTCCTGATCCCATCTCCACTCACCCCTGTGCCCTGATCCCATCTCCACTCACCCCTGTGCCCTGATCCCATCTCCACTCACCCCTGTGCCCTGATCCCATCTCCACTCACCCCTGTGTCCTGATCCCATCTCCACTCACCCCTGTGTCCTGATCCCATCTCCACTCACCCCTGTGTCCTGATCCCATCTCCACTCACCCCTGTGTCCTGATCCCATCTCCACTCACCCCTGTGCCCTGATCCCATCTCCACTCACCCCTGTGTCCTGATCCCATCTCCACTCACCCCTGTGTCCTGATCCCATCTCCCCTCACCCCTGTGTCCTGATCCCATCTCCCCTCACCCTTGTGTCCTGATCCCATCTCCACTCACCCCTGTGTCCTGATCCCATCTCCCCTCACCCCTGTGTCCTGATCCCATCTCCCCTCACCCCTGTGTCCTGATCCCATCTCCCCTCACCCCTGTGCCCTGATCCCATCTCCACTCACCCCTGTGTCCTGATCCCATCTCCCCTCACCCCTGTGCCCTGATCCCATCTCCACTCACCCCTGTGCCCTGATCCCATCTCCCCTCACCCCTGTGCCCTGATCCCATCTCCACTCACCCCTGTGTCCTGATCCCATCTCCCCTCACCCCTGTGTCCTGATCCCATCTCCACTCACCCCTCTGTCCTGATCCCATCTCCACTCACCCCTGTGCCCTGATCCCATCTCCACTCACCCCTGTGTCCTGATCCCATCTCCACTCACCCCTGTGTCCTGATCCCATCTCCCCTCACCCCTGTGTCCTGATCCCATCTCCCCTCACCCCTGTGTCCTGATCCCATCTCCACTCACCCCTGTGTCCTGATCCCATCTCCCCTCACCCCTGTGCCCTGATCCCATCTCCACTCACCCCTGTGCCCTGATCCCATCTCCACTCACCCCTGTGCCCTGATCCCATCTCCACTCACCCCTGTGCCCTGATCCCATCTCCACTCACCCCTGTGCCCTGATCCCATCTCCACTCACCCCTGTGCCCTGATCCCATCTCCCCTCACCCCTGTGCCCTGATCCCATCTCCCCTCACCCCTGTGCCCTGATCCCATCTCCCCTCACCCCTGTGCCCTGATCCCATCTCCACTCACCCCTGTGCCCTGATCCCATCTCCCCTCACCCCTGTGCCCTGATCCCATCTCCACTCACCCCTGTGTCCTGATCCCATCTCCACTCACCCCTGTGCCCTGATCCCATCTCCACTCACCCCTGTGTCCTGATCCCATCTCCACTCACCCCTGTGTCCTGATCCCATCTCCCCTCACCCCTGTGCCCTGATCCCATCTCCACTCACCCCTGTGTCCTGATCCCATCTCCCCTCACCCCTGTGCCCTGATCCCATCTCCACTCACCCCTGTGCCCTGATCCCATCTCCCCTCACCCCTGTGTCCTGATCCCATCTCCCCTCACCCCTGTGTCCTGATCCCATCTCCCCTCACCCCTGTGCCCTGATCCCATCTCCACTCACCCCTGTGTCCTGATCCCATCTCCCCTCACCCCTGTGCCCTGATCCCATCTCCACTCACCCCTGTGCCCTGATCCCATCTCCCCTCACCCCTGTGCCCTGATCCCATCTCCACTCACCCCTGTGTCCTGATCCCATCTCCCCTCACCCCTGTGTCCTGATCCCATCTCCACTCACCCCTCTGTCCTGATCCCATCTCCACTCACCCCTGTGCCCTGATCCCATCTCCACTCACCCCTGTGTCCTGATCCCATCTCCACTCACCCCTGTGTCCTGATCCCATCTCCCCTCACCCCTGTGTCCTGATCCCATCTCCCCTCACCCCTGTGTCCTGATCCCATCTCCACTCACCCCTGTGTCCTGATCCCATCTCCCCTCACCCCTGTGCCCTGATCCCATCTCCACTCACCCCTGTGCCCTGATCCCATCTCCACTCACCCCTGTGCCCTGATCCCATCTCCACTCACCCCTGTGCCCTGATCCCATCTCCACTCACCCCTGTGCCCTGATCCCATCTCCACTCACCCCTGTGCCCTGATCCCATCTCCCCTCACCCCTGTGCCCTGATCCCATCTCCCCTCACCCCTGTGCCCTGATCCCATCTCCCCTCACCCCTGTGCCCTGATCCCATCTCCACTCACCCCTGTGCCCTGATCCCATCTCCCCTCACCCCTGTGCCCTGATCCCATCTCCACTCACCCCTGTGTCCTGATCCCATCTCCACTCACCCCTGTGCCCTGATCCCATCTCCACTCACCCCTGTGTCCTGATCCCATCTCCACTCACCCCTGTGTCCTGATCCCATCTCCCCTCACCCCTGTGTCCTGATCCCATCTCCACTCACCCCTGTGTCCTGATCCCATCTCCACTCACCCCTGTGTCCTGATCCCATCTCCCCTCACCCCTGTGCCCTGATCCCATCTCCCTTCACCCCTGTGCCCTGATCCCATCTCCCCTCACCCCTGTGTCCTGATCCCATCTCCCCTCACCCCTGTGTCCTGATCCCATCTCCCCTCACCCCTGTGTCCTGATCCCATCTCCACTCACCCCTGTGTCCTGATCCCATCTCCCCTCACCCCTGTGTCCTGATCCCATCTCCCCTCACCCCTGTGTCCTGATCCCATCTCCACTCACCCCTGTGTCCTGATCCCATCTCCACTCACCCCTGTGTCCTGATCCCATCTCCCCTCACCCCTGTGTCCTGATCCCATCTCCACTCACCCCTGTGTCCTGATCCCATCTCCCCTCACCCCTGTGTCCTGATCCCATCTCCCCTCACCCCTGTGTCCTGATCCCATCTCCACTCACCCCTCTGTCCTGATCCCATCTCCCCTCACCCCTGTGTCCTGATCCCATCTCCACTCACCCCTGTGTCCTGATCCCATCTCCCCTCACCCCTGTGTCCTGATCCCATCTCCACTCACCCCTCTGTCCTGATCCCATCTCCACTCACCCCTCTGTCCTGATCCCATCTCCCCTCACCCCTGTGTCCTGATCCCATCTCCACTCACCCCTGTGTCCTGATCCCATCTCCACTCACCCCTCTGTCCTGATCCCATCTCCCCTCACCCCTGTGTCCTGATCCCATCTCCACTCACCCCTCTGTCCTGATCCCATCTCCCCTCACCCCTGTGTCCTGATCCCATCTCCACTCACCCCTGTGTCCTGATCCCATCTCCCCTCACCCCTGTGTCCTGATCCCATCTCCCCTCACCCCTGTGTCCTGATCCCATCTCCACTCACCCCTCTGTCCTGATCCCATCTCCCCTCACCCCTGTGCCCTGATCCCATCTCCACTCACCCCTCTGTCCTGATCCCATCTCCCCTCACCCCTGTGCCCTGATCCCATCTCCACTCACCCCTCTGTCCTGATCCCATCTCCCCTCACCCCTGTGTCCTGATCCCATCTCCACTCACCCCTGTGTCCTGATCCCATCTCCACTCACCCCTGTGCCCTGATCCCATCTCCACTCACCCCTGTGCCCTGATCCCATCTCCCCTCACCCCTGTGTGTCCTGATCCCATCTCCACTCACCCCTGTGTCCTGAAGAAACTCATGGTCTCATCCATAACTAGAGTTGCAAAAATCCACACATTTTCCCAAAATCTTGGTTTGAGTATTCTGGATTTCCTGCGTATGTTCTCCCGTTTCTGAGAATGTTCCGACTGGGTTTTCCTGATTTCCGTCCTTACTGTATCGGCTGTGACAGACTGGTTGTCATGTGCTGGATGGGCCTTGTAAAGTAGTAGCCTGTCCAGGCTGTCTGTCTGTCCGTCCGTCCGTCCGTCCAGCCTATCTGTCTGTCTGTCTGTCGGCCGGGGGAGAGAGAGCTATGTGCTGACATGCCTCCCAGGATAAATCAGTCTCATCAAAATGAAAGGTGTTTGTCCACCTGCTATAAACATCTCTCCCACATTGTGGCCCTGCTCTGCCCTGCGCCGTCCCAACATCATTCACACAGTATTTACAACCACAAGATCTGGGCTCTCTCCCCTTCCCCTGTCTGTCTCTCTGTCTCTCTCTCTCCCCCCCCTCCCCCCTCAGCCAGTGATCCAGTCAGCCGGTGATCCAGTCAGTCAGTGACCCAGTCAGCCAGTGATCCAGTCAGTCAGTGATCCAGTCAGCCAGTGATCCAGTTAGTGATAGTGATCCAGTTAGTCAGCTAGTGATCCAGTTAGTCTGTATGGCGCTAATATGACAACTGCCTGCCACAGTGCAGGCTGCCTCTCTCTCCTAATTAGAGGATGAATGATGACCCCCTGCTGGGCAGTATACCGGGGGAGGTGGCCCCCTGCTGGGCAGTATACCGGGGGAGGTGGCCCCTTGCTGGGCAGTATACCAGGGAAGGTGGCCCCCTGCTGGGCAGTATACCGGGGGAGGTGGCCCCCTGCTGGGCAGTATACCGGGGGAGGTGGCCCCCTGCTGGGCAGTATACCGGGGGAGGTGGCCCCCTGCTGGGCAGTATACTGGGGGAGGTGGCCCCTTGCTGGGCAGTATATCGGGGGAGGTGGCCCCCTGCTGGGCAGTATACCGGGGGAGGTGGCCCCCTGCTGGGCAGTATACCGGGGGAGGTGGCCCCCTGCTGGGCAGTATACCGGAGGAGGTGGCCCCCTGCTGGGCAGTATACTGGGGGAGGTGGCCCCCTGCTGGGCAGTATACCGGGGGAGGTGGCCCCCTGCTGGGCAGTATACCGGGGGAGGTGGCCCCCTGCTGGGCAGTATACCAGGGGAGGTGGCCCCCTGCTGGGCAGTATACCGGGGGAGATGGCCCCTTGCTGGGCAGTATACCGGGGGAGGTGGCCCCTTGCTGGGCAGTATACCGGGGGAGGTGGCCCCTTGCTGGGCAGTATACCGGGAGAGGTGGCCCCTTGCTGGGCAGTATACCGGGGGAGGTGGCCCCCTGCTGGGCAGTATACCAGGGGAGGTGGCCCCCTGCTGGGCAGTATACCGGAGGAGGTGGCCCCCTGCTGGGCAGTATACCGGGGGAGGTGGCCCCCTGCTGGGCAGTATACCAGGGGAGGTGGCCCCCTGCTGGGCAGTATACCGGGGGAGATGGCCCCTTGCTGGGCAGTATACCGGGGGAGGTGGCCCCTTGCTGGGCAGTATACCGGGGGAGGTGGCCCCCTGCTGGGCAGTATACCGGGAGAGGTGGCCCCTTGCTGGGCAGTATACCGGGGGAGGTGGCCCCCTGCTGGGCAGTATACCAGGGGAGGTGGCCCCCTGCTGGGCAGTATACCAGAGGAGGTGGCCCCCTGCTGGGCAGTATACCGGGGGAGGTTGCCCCTTGCTGGGCAGTATACCAGGGGAGGAGAGACGTGAGGGATGCTGACTCAAACTAGAACCACACACACGTCTTAAACCGAACAGCTGCCAACTTGTCAATCCCTTGCACAGACCACCTCTCTCTCTTAAATGTTTTCCCCCTACAAAGACGTGCCTTGGGGCTGTGACACCAACACCACCTGTGAAGGGTCTAGCTCACTGTCACAGGTCCAGAGACAGCCCTGGTCAAGATATAACAACTTGGCTGTGAGACGGCCGCAGGGCCCCTGACTCTGGATCACAAGAAGTGCAGGAATGAGGCTTAGATTACCGGTGGAAAGGCTGAGATGAACTCTGTCACACTGTGCCTGGACAAAAGGCCTCTGGCCTCATTCAGTGTTTGCATCCCAAATGGGACCCTATTCCTTACATAGTACATTACGTTTTGTACCACAACAGCAGAGCACTATACAGAGAATAATGTGCCATATGGCACGCAGCCTGTGGGTGGTTTCAGCAGGTGTCTACACAGTATAAACCCTGCTTGTCAAGATAACCTTGTGTTGATTTAGAGGGTTAGCAGTACAGGATCAACACGCAGACTGCTGACTCATATGACCAAGGTCAGGAGACAGACAGACAGGCCCATAGAGAGGCTGTCACACCCTGATCTGTTTAACCTGTCTTGTGCTTGTCTCCGCCCCCCACCAGGTGTCTCACCCTGATCTGTTTCACCTGTCTTGAGCTTGTCTCCGCCCCCCACCAGGTGTCTCACCCTGATCTGTTTAACCTGTCTTGAGCTTGTCTCCGCCCCCCACCAGGTGTCTCACCCTGATCTGTTTAACCTGTCTTGTGCTTGTCTCCGCCCCCCACCAGGTGTCTCACCCTGATCTGTTTCACCTGTCTTGAGCTTGTCTCCGCCCCCCACCAGGTGTCTCACCCTGATCTGTTTAACCTGTCTTGAGCTTGTCTCCGCCCCCCACCAGGTGTCTCACCCTGATCTGTTTAACCTGTCTTGTGCTTGTCTCCGCCCCCCACCAGGTGTCTCACCCTGATCTGTTTCACCTGTCTTGAGCTTGTCTCCGCCCCCCACCAGGTGTCTCACCCTGATCTGTTTCACCTGTCTTGAGCTTGTCTCCGCCCCCCACCAGGTGTCTCACCCAGATCTGTTTAACCTGTCTTGTGCTTGTCTCCGCCCCCCACCAGGTGTCACACCCTGATCTGTTTCCCCTGTCTTGTGCTTGTCTCTGCCCCCCACCAGGTGTCTCACCCTGATCTGTTTAACCTGTCTTGTGCTTGTCTCCGCCCCCCACCAGGTGTCTCACCCTGATCTGTTTCACCTGTCTTGTGCTTGTCTCCGCCCTCCACCAGGTGTCTCACCCTGATCTGTTTCACCTGTCTTGTGCTTGTCTCCGCCCCCCACCAGGTGTCTCACCCTGATCTGTTTAACCTGTCTTGAGCTTGTCTCTGCCCCCCACCAGGTGTCTCACCCTGATCTGTTTCCCCTGTCTTGTGCTTGTCTCCGCCCCCCACCAGGTGTCTCACCCTGATCTGTTTAACCTGTCTTGAGCTTGTCTCTGCCCCCCACCAGGTGTCTCACCCTGATCTGTTTCACCTGTCTTGTGCTTGTCTCCGCCCCCCACCAGGTGTCTCACCCTGATCTGATCCACCAGGTGTCTCACCCTGATCTGTTTCACCTGTCTTGTGCTTGTCTCCGCCCCCCACCAGGTGTCTCACCCTGATCTGTTTAACCTGTCTTGGCTTGTGCCCCCCACCACACCCTGATCTGTTTCCCCTGTCTTGTGCTTGTCTCCGCCCCCCACCAGGTGTCTCACCCTGATCTGTTTCACCTGTCTTGTGCTTGTCTCCGCCCCCCACCAGGTGTCTCACCCTGATCTGTTTAACCTGTCTTGTGCTTGTCTCCGCCCCCCACCAGGTGTCTCACCCTGATCTGTTTCACCTGTCTTGTGCTTGTCTCCGCCCCCCACCAGGTGTCTCACCCTGATCTGTTTCACCTGTCTTGTGCTTGTCTCCGCCCCCCACCAGGTGTCTCACCCTGATCTGTTTCACCTGTCTTGTGCTTGTCTCCGCCCCCCACCAGGTGTCTCACCCTGATCTGTTTCACCTGTCTTGTGCTTGTCTCCGCCCCCCACCAGGTGTCTCACCCTGATCTGTTTCACCTGTCTTGTGCTTGTCTCCGCCCCCCACCAGGTGTCTCACCCTGATCTGTTTCACCTGTCTTGTGCTTGTCTCCGCCCCCCACCAGGTGTCTCACCCTGATCTGTTTAACCTGTCTTGAGCTTGTCTCCGCCCCCCACCAGGTGTCTCACCCTGATCTGTTTCCCCTGTCTTGTGCTTGTCTCCGCCCCCCCACCAGGTGTCTCACCCTGATCTGTTTCACCTGTCTTGTGCTTGTTTCCGCACGCCACCAGGTGTCTCACCCTGATCTGTTTCACCTGTCTTGTGCTTGACTCCGCCCCCCACCAGGTGTCTCACCCTGATCTGTTTCCCCTGTCTTGTGCTTGTCTCCGCCCCCCACCAGGTGTCTCCTATTCTTCCCCATTATCCCCTGTGTATTCATTTTCTGTTTGTCAGAGCTTGAACCCAGGTCAACTGAATGGACGACTGGGGATTTGGGAGCAGAGCTGGGTTCAAATAGTGTTTGTTTTCTTCCACAGCATTTGATTGAGCCTACCTGGAGTGCCAGATGGGCAGGGTTTGCACCTTTGGGAGTCTTCCAATGGTTTCATAGCGCCAGGCAAGCTCAATCAAGTGCAGAAAGAACAAATGCTATAAACCCAGGAATGCTAATTTTTAACTCCTGTTTACCACTGGTTCTTCTATTAGAGTGAGTTCAACCTCCTGTTACATAAACACTGTACATGGTACCATCTCTGTTATACAATACTGGTTCACCACGCCATGTCAGGTAAATATGGACACACATTTAGTCTGTGTATAAAACATGCTCTGGGACAAAAAACATTCCATGAATGATAATGACATGAATCTAGGATACTCATTACATACGTGTTACATGAGCAGCAGGTGGGGTAATGTGAGTCGTTTGTGACTTGGTTGAGGCGCTGGGATGATCAACGACGTGTGCAGCAGACAATCCGAGCCGGTCAGTGGATCTACTGCAGAGGAAGGAGAATTTAAACTCATCCTAAATGACTTCTCTTAGCCTCTATTTCACTCTGACACTTTTATGTTATTATTTTATTTTCTACCTCATTGCGACCGTGAGCCGCCTGCTGATTTCCATTGCTGGCAGTGAGGCGTGGAGGGAGGCCTTGAGAGACAGGACCCTCCACCCCTCCATCTATTCCTCCATCTCTCTACCCCCCTCGTTCCTCCTCCCCTGCCAGCTCTCCACCCATCCATCCCTCCATCCTTCCACTGCCTCATTTCTCCCACATGTCTTCTGTCCTCCCTGCCAGCTCTGCCTCCCTCCATCCCTCCACCCCACTGTCCGTCCATCCCACTATACCTCAGCCCCTCATCCCTCCATCCCACTGTCCGTCCATCCCACTATACCTCACCCCTCCACCCCACTGTCCGTCCATCCCACTATACCTCATCCCTCCATCCCACTGTCCGTCCATCCCACTATACCTCATCCCTCCATCCCTCCACCCCACTGTCCGTCCATCCCACTATACCTCAGCCCCTCATCCCTCCATCCCACTGTCCGTCCATCCCACTATACCTCACCCCTCCACCCCACTGTCCGTCCATCCCACTATACCTCAGCCCCTCATCCCTCCATCCCACTGTCCGTCCATCCCACTATACCTCATCCCTCCATCCCTCCATCCCACTGTCCGTCCATCCCACTATACCTCATCCCTCCATCCCTCCACCCCACTGTCCGTCCATCCCACTATACCTCAGCCCCTCATCCCTCCATCCCTCCACCCCACTGTCCGTCCATCCCACTATACCTCATCCCCTCATCCCTCCATCCCTCCACCCCACTGTCCGTCCATCCCACTATACCTCAGCCCCTCATCCCTCCATCCCACTGTCCGTCCATCCCACTATACCTCAGCCCCTCATCCCTCCATCCCTCCACCCCACTGTCCGTCCATCCCACTATACCTCAGCCCCTCATCCCTCCATCCCTCCACCCCACTGTCCGTCCATCCCACTATACCTCAGCCCCTCATCCCTCCACCCCACTGTCCATCCATCCCACTATACCTCAGCCCCTCATCCCTCCACCCCACTGTCCGTCCATCCCACTATACCTCAGCCCCTCATCCCTCCATCCCTCCACCCCACTGTCCATCCATCCCACTATACCTCAGCCCCTCATCCCTCCATCCCTCCACCCCACTGTCCATCCATCCCACTATACCTCAGCCCCTCATCCCTCCATCCCTCCACCCCACTGTCCGTCCATCCCACTATACCTCAGGCCCTCATTACTCCTTTCCTTCCTTCCTCTCTCTTCTCTTAACTGTGTCCACCCAGAGAAGCCCCACTCTCTTCATTTCTAACCTCTAAGAAGACATTAGACTGTCATGATTCACACACTGATGCTGTGACTGACAGGCTGAATGACCCTCTAAGAAAAAAATCTTATTTTCAATGACAGCCTAGGAACAGTGGGTTAACTGGCCTAGGAACAGTGGGTTAACTGGCCTAGGAACAGTGTGTTAACTGGCCTAGGAACAGATGGTTAACTGCCTTGTTCAGGAGCAGAACGACAGACGTTTTACCTTGTCAGCTCGGGGATTCGATCTTGCAACCTTTCGGTTACTAGTCCAACGCTCTAACCACTAGGCTGCCTGCCACCCCATGTGCATATAAACACAGAATAAAAAATTCTGCATATCACCCTGCATACCACTGCTGGCTTGCTTCTGAAGCTAAGCAGGGTTGGTCCTGGTCAGTTCCTGGATGGGAGACCAGCTGCTGCTGGAAGTGGTGTTGGGGGGCCAGTAGGAGGCACTCTTTCCTCTGGTCTAAAAAAAATATCCCAATGCCCCAGGGCAGTGATTGGGGACACTGCCCTGTGTAGGGTGTCGTCTTTCGGATGGGACGTTAAACGGGTGTCCTGACTCTTTGAGGTCATTAAAGATCCCATGGCACTTATCGTAAGAGTAGGGGTGTTAATTCCGGTGTACTGGCTAAATTCCCAATCTGGCCCTTAAAACCATCACGGTCACCTAAGTGTACAATTGGCCCCTCCTCTCCCCTGTAACTATTCCCCAGGGCGTTGCTGTAAATGAGAACATGTTCTCAGTCATCTCACCTGGTAAAATAACGGATTCAATTTGTTTTCTTCTTTTTAATAAAAACCCCATGATGGTAGTGACTGTCCATTACTGCTGGTCCCTTATTAACCATCATGGACTCACAGTACTTTACTTTAATAACATATTTCACTTGTTGTGTATGTTACGTTTGTTTTATTTGATGACTTTATTATTTCATTCCAATTCATCTCATCTCTATAGAGCTCCTCCCTATGCTGTCTGACAAAATTCATATTTTAGTAGTTCTTCAAAGTATGTAAGGCATACCTGTATGACTGCTGAATACCTGCTGACTACCTGTATGACTGCTGACTACCTGCTGACTACCTGTATGACTGCTGACTACCTGCTGACTACCTGTATGACTGCTGACTACCTGCTGACTACCTGTATGACTGCTGAATACCTGCTGACTACCTGTATGACTGCTGAATACCTGCTGAATACCTGCTGACTACCTGTATGACTCCTGAATAGCTGCTGAATACCTGTTGACTACCTGTATGACACCTGAATACCTGCTGAATACCTGCTGACTACCTGTATGACTGCTGAATACCTGTATGACTGCTGACTACCTGTATGACTGCTGAATACCTGCTGACTACCTGTATGACAGCTGAATACCTGCTGAATACCAACTATCAACCACTTAGATCATGTATTTTCATGTAATGAAACCTCGCTAAGTAACTGCTCTGCTCTCGATTGCACGTTCTTCTGTGTCTTTTAAGTAGCAGGTGTGAAAGAAACACAGATATGTGCGCAATGGGTTATGGTCATTATAGTTTTCTGCACTAAACGATGTAGAATATTGGCCTGTTGGAAACTATCACTATCGCACAGTTCTGATCTGCTGTATCTCTATAGAAACTGTGCAATGTGCACATTGAGCTCACAGAAAAAAAAACAGAACAAATTGGAATTCAAATAATTGAACCGATGTCAGTCAATTAGTTGTATAAACACTGAAAAAAGAACCAATATTTTGGTTAAATGCTCAGCACTATTGGTTTCACATTGGTTGTGGGAATGAAGCCATACGTTTCTTGACCGGTAAAACAACGTTTTTCGAACGTTCTCGGAAAACAGAACCATGAGGAAACCTTTAGGAAACGTTATGCTTGAAGTACTGAAATTCCCACAGAAAAACGTCTTAATGTTCTCTGAACTATTTAAGAACATTGCCAATGTCAAATCAGTTGGAGAATGTACCTACAACATTACCAAAATGGAAATTAAATGTAACCACGTTTGAACTTTTAGGAATCGTTCTGTTAAAGAAGTTCCTTAAATGTTCTGAGAATGTTCCAAAGCCAAGAATCTATCCTGTATTATTCCCAGAACGTTGTGGGAAGGTTGCATGCAAAATACCCATAAGACATCCACGCTCTCGCCAAGCGTTAACAAACACATGGTTCTCAGAACGTTTTGCGCTAGCTGGGATGTCTCTGCTTGATGTAAACTCTATTCACCTGTCCAACAGAGTCACCGCTAGCCAGGAGTTAGTAATACATCACACACCAGCTCCTACTGTCAGCTCCTACTGTCAGATCCTACTGTCAGCTTCTACTGTCAGCTTCTACTGTCAGCTCCTACTGTCAGCTTCTACTGTCAGCTTCTACTGTCAGCTCCTACTGTCAGCTTCTACTGTCAGCTCCTACTGTCAGCTCCTACTGTCAGATCCTACTGTCATCTCCTACTGTCAGCTTCTACTGTCAGCTCCTACTGTCAGCTCCTACTGTCAGATCCTACTGTCAGCTCCTACTGTCAGATCCTACTGTCAACTCCTACTGTCAGCTCCTACTGTCAGATCCTACTGTCAACTCCTACTGTCAGCTCCTACTGTCAGCTGCTACTGTCAGATCCTACTGTCAGCTCCTACTGTCAGATCCTACTGTCAGATCCTACTGTCAGATCCTACTGTCAGATCCTACTGTCAGCTTCTACTGTCAGATCCTACTGTCAGATCCTACTGTCAGCTCCTACTGTCAGCTCCTACTGTCAGCTCCTACTGTCAGCTCCTACTGTCAGCTCCAGAGGGTATCTCCCATTTTACACTACATATTATTATGATACAGAGATCTCAACTTCCTTCCCTCTCCAGGCCATGTAATCGCTGCATTCCAAATGGCAACTATTCCTTATAGTGCAGTTCCTTTTCCCAGAGCTCTTTGGGCCCAAGTCAAAGCAGTGCACTTTATAGGGAATACGATGCCTTTTGGAACGCACACCAGAAGGAGTTGGGGGTGCAACGCTCCAGTAGTTCCTGATTCCTGGAGACGAGGAGCTGTATAAGCTTCGGTGCTGTCTGCCCGGCAACAATAGAAATAGCAGGTTCAGCCAAGCAGAACCAGGCTAAGGTAGCCAGGCTAAGGTAGCCAGGCTAATGTAGCCAGGCCTGTCACAGTTGATGAGTGAAGGACAACTCCCACGACTGCTCACTTCCACCTCTGACAGCTGACAGCTGACTATCTGACTGACAGAGAATAATCTAGCAGCCCTGAAATGGCAGGAGGAAGAGGAGGTGTTTTTCACAGATGGAAGAGGGTGTTCAGATGGGGACGACACGCACGCACACACACACACACACACACACACACATACACATACACACACGCACATACACGCATTCTCACGCGCACAGACACACGCATGCAGAGGCGACAGACGAGGACAGATGTGATGTCGTGTGGAATCACCCCCTACTTTTCTGCCAGCTGAAGAGTTGTGTCCTCAGTAAATGTGTTTGACATACTAAATGACCTGTACCAAGTGCTGCTGCTCCCCAGTTTAACTCATTCAGAATTCAGCCACACCTGACGAATACTCAACACTACTGCATTGTATTCACAGTCATGTATCATTATACCCAGGTCTAGGTTATGTACTGTACCTAACCCTTGTTCCCTGCTAAAAGGAACACGATATCACAGAGGCTGCTTCCAAAATGGCACCCTATTCTGTATTTAGTGCACTTCTTTATGACACAGCCTAAGTATGGGGAATGGCTGCTTCCTGCATGATACCAGTTTTACCTGTACAGGTCACATGAGTGTGTGGTACAGGGTTTGGGGTTCATTTGATCTGATGTCAATTCAGGAAGTGATTTGAAAAAAACATTCTAAAATGGAAAAAAAATGTTTGAAACACATAGTGAGAAATGATTTAAAATGGATGCAATTTTTTCAATGATGGCACTGAAATGAGCAGTGTCTGATTCAACACCACTGGAGCATATCTCTGTGGTCTCTCTCTGTCTCTCTCTCTGTCTCTGTCTCTCTCTCTCTCTCTCCCTCTCTCTCTCACCCCCACCCCCACCCCCCCACTGGAGCATATCTCTCTCTCTCTCTCTCTCTCTCTCTCTCTCACAACCCACCCCAACCCCCCCACTGGAGCATATCCCTGTGGTGTCCCCCCCCCCAAACTGGAGCGAATCTGCTGCCTGCCATTGTCTTCGAACTGTCCCGTTGACTCTCCTCTCTGTAGCCCCAAAGCCCACTCTGAGCTGCCATCGTGATTTCATACTGTTACTCTCAGATTGCATGCCTGCATCTCTGTTCTGATGACACAAATGAGGAAAGACTAGTCAATGTTCAGTATGAGCATGTCCCATATGGACCCTGGTCAAAACTAATACAAGGGAATAGGGTGCCATTTGGAAGCAGTCATAGACTGGGAATGTCCTGAGTTGTATCTGACATAGAGAAGTGCTGACATGACAACAATATGCTCAGTAGCAGATGGGCCTGTCTGTCCCTGTGGAGATGTTTCCTCTCTCCTCTCCTCTCCTCTCCTCTCCTCTCCTCTCCTCTCCTCTCCTCTCCTCTCCTCTCCTCTCCTCTCCTCTCCTCTCCTCTCCTGTACATCGTTCTACATGACAAACAATAGCAAGCAAAGCAGAAAGGGAGCAGGACTTCCTACACTGGCACTACTAACAATGCTGCTTCTGTCCTTCTCTTTGTCCCAACCTCAGCTTCAACCAGGGACCCTCGACCACAACTAGCTAGCCATTTCACAACCAGGGACCCTCAATCACAACTAGCTAGCCATTTCACAACCAGGGACCCCAGATCACAACTAGCTAGCCATTTCACAACCAGGGACCCTCGACCACAACTAGCTAGCCATTTCACAACCAGGGACCCTCGATCACAACTAGCTAGCCATTTCACAACCAGGGACCCCTGATCACAACTAGCTAGCCATTTCACAACCAGGGACCCTCGACCACAACTAGCTAGCCATTTCACAACCAGGGACCCTCGATCACAACTAGCTAGCCATTTCACAACCAGGGACCCTCGACCACAACTAGCTAGCCATTTCACAACCAGGGACCCTCGACCACAACTAGCTAGCCATTTCACAACCAGGGACCCTCGACCACAACTAGCTAGCCATTTCACAACCAGGGACCCCTGATCACAACTAGCTAGCCATTTCACAACGACTACACTATAACTGTATCCATTGCAGGTTCCTCCTCACACAGCGGGTCTCGTTGCCCCGTCAGTGCTGGAGTTGAGTCACAGTTCCTGGTGCTGTAAGCCCATTGATCTGTAGAGGACTGACAGGTTTAACAGTGTCAGCAGTGTCAGGGTAGAGGGTGACTGAGCAGGGTAGAACTGACAGCCAGGCATGACTGTGGACTGGTCTCTTCCTCAGCTCAGTCAGCTGAAGGTTAAGAGACCAACAGAAACAGCCTATTAGAGTGGAGCCAATACCACTGGACAACCCAGAGGGACGCCAGAGGAGTCTAAATGTGCGTCCCAAATTGCACCCTTTGCCCTATGTAGTGTACTACGTTTGACCAGGGCCCGTAGGGACATTAATGTGGATTAAATGAGTCCCTTAGGAAGACAGGAGCACTCGCGTGTCTATAAGAATGTATTTCAAGATTACAGATCAGACATTTCAACTGGCTCTAGGGGGTTGGAAGCATGGCAAGACATAAGTACATAGAAACAGTGTTCCGCCACCCCCCTCTCTGTTCTCTCTTTCTCTGTTCACCCTCTCTCTGTTCTCCCTCACTATCTGTCTCTCTGTTCTCTCTCACTCTCTGTTCTCTTTCTCTCTCTGTTCTCTCTGTTCTTTCTCTCTCTCTGTTCTTTCTCTCTCTCTGTTCTGTCTCTGCTCTCTCTTTCTGTTCTCTCTCTGTTCTCTATTCTCTATCTGTTCTCTCTCTCTCTCTCTGTTCTCTCTCTCTCTCTATGTTCTCTCTCCATGTTGGCTCTCTCTCTGTTCTCCCACTCTATCGGTTCTCTCTCGGTTCTCTCTCTCTCTCTCTCTCTCTCTCTCTCTCTCTCTCTCTCTCTCTTTGTTTTCTCTC
>NC_092149.1:6758427-6858427 GCF_045791955.1 Oncorhynchus clarkii lewisi | reverse complement strand
TGTAGTTTCCATCACTTGACACGAACAGGATAAGTGTTTTAAAACCGATAACATTCCCTTCCTTTGTAACCACAATCAGGAACATTGTTACAACAACAAAAAACATTAGAACTGACTTTATTCACAGTGAAGGAATCCTAATATTTACACATTTCAGATTTTTGGACTTTCACAAATATTTCACAAAACTACTCAGACATAAACACACATTCCCTCATCATCTTCTCTGGAATAGAATAGAAGTAAAAAGTCAGTTTTGATGGCAGAAAGACAAGGTAGTTATGGTGACAGTAGTTTGGAGAAATGGATGACAAAAAGCTGTGTGGAAGCCTTATTTTAAAAGCTGTGTGGGAGCCTTATTTTAAAAGCTGTGTGGAAGCCTTATTTTAAAAGCTGTGTGGAAGCCTTATTTTAAAAGCTGTGTGGGAGCCTTATTTTAAAAGCTGTGTGGAAGCCTTATTTTAAAAGCTGTGTGGGAGCCTTATTTTAAAAGCTGTGTGGGAGCCTTATTTTAAAAGCTGTGTGGGAGCCTTATTTTAAAAGCTGTGTGGGAGCCTTATTTTAAAAGCTGTGTGGAAGCCTTATTTTAAAAGCTGTGTGGAAGCCTTATTTTAAAAGCTGTGTGGAAGCCTTATTTTAAAAGCTGTGTGGGAGCCTTATTTTAAAAGCTGTGTGGAAGCCTTATTTTAAAAGCTGTGTGGGAGCCTTATTTTAAAAGCTGTGTGGAAGCCTTATTTTAAAAGCTGTGTGGAAGCCTTATTTTTAAAAGCTGTGTGGAAGCCTTATTTTAATAGCTGTGTGGGAGGGGAACATTATTTTAAGATGAAATGAGAGCAAACACAGTATCCAAAATAGCACCCTATTCCCTACATAGGGCTCTGGTCCAAAGTAGTGCACTATCGGGTGACATTTGGGATGCAGAATATTGTAAGTTACCATGTCCTGGTTGGCTGTGATGTTCCCATGGAGAGACAGACATGCTGAGAGTGTCTTCTTCCTGGTCGGGGTTAGGTCTGGTCCTATCAGGTAGAGACAGAGCTAGGGTCTCTTCCTGGTCGGGGTTAGGTCTGGTCCTATCAGGTAGAGACAGAGCTAGGGTCTCTTCCTGGTCGGGGTTAGGTCTGGTCCTATCAGGTAGAGACAGAGCTAGGGTCTCTTCCTGGTCGGGGTTAGGTCTGGTCCTATCAGGTAGAGACAGAGCTATGGTCTCTTCCTGTTCGGGGTTAGGTCTGGTCCTATCGGGTAGAGCTAGGGTCTCTTCCTGGTCGGGGTTAGGTCTGGTCCTATCAGGTAGAGACAGAGCTAGGGTCTCTTCCTGGTCGGGGTTAGGTCTGGTCCTATCAGGTAGAGACAGAGCTAGGGTCTCTTCCTGGTTGGGGTTAGGTCTCAGGTCCTATCAGGTAGAGAAACAGAGCTAGGGTCTCTTCCTGGTTGGGGTTAGGTCTGGTCCTATCAGGTAGAGACAGAGCTAGGGTCTCTTCCTGGTTGTGGTTAGGTCTGGTCCTATCAGGTAGAGACAGAGCTAGGGTCTCTTCCTGGTTGTGGTTAGGTCTGGTCCTATCAGGTAGAGACAGATCTAGGGTCTCTGTGGGTGAGGAAGCAGCTCCATCTTTACTGCTGGGCGCCGGCTCTACAAACCCACTGAAAAAAGAGACACATTCTGTACAATTAAATTCAACTGCACTGGACAGAGAATTCCAATTCAACTGCCCTGGACAGAGAATTCCAATTCAACTGCCCTGGACAGAGAATTCCAATTCAACTGCACTGGACAGAGAATTCCAATTCAACTGCACTGGACAGAGAATTCCAATTCAACTGCACTGGACAGAGAATTCCAATTTAACTGCACTGGACAGAAAATTCCAATTCAACTGCACTGGACAGAGAATTCCAATTCAACTGCACTGGACAGAGAATTCCAATTCAACTGCACTGGACAGAGAATTCCAATTCAACTGCACTGGACAGAGAATTCCAATTTAACTGCACTGGACAGATAATTCCAATTCAACTGTAATCATATAATATCACCCTTTCTGTTAGGTTTGACTTTTACATACATTGTGCGTGTGTGTGTGCATGTGTGTGTGTGTGTATGTGTGTGTCTAATGTTTGTGTGTGTGTCTAATGTTTGTGTGTGTGTGTGTATGTGTGTGTCTAATGTTTGTGTGTGTGTGTGTGTGTGCTTGTGAGGCCTACCTACCTAACAGAGTCGGAGTCACAGGACTCCTTGCGGCTGGTCTCTAACAGGTCCTCCTGGGAGTGGAAGCGTTGCAGTTTGCAGCCGCAGCGCAGCACGGCCTGGGACACAGAGTAATGGGTTCTACCTGAGGCGCAGGCCTCTATCTGGGACACCCCCAGCTCCGACTGCAGGAAGAGGTGCAGACAGCTGTCTGACAGAAGCAGATTACTCTCCAGGGTCCTGGCATGAAAGACCAATGAAACTCTGGTACTATACCAACAGACCCAGAAATACAAATGGATATTCATAGATCTGTTGATTTGTTTAACATGGGTTAAACATAGAACCTATTACAGCGTCTATTGTTCACTACCGCCAGGAAAACAGAGGAAGCACAACCTAGTGCAGCAACGAGGAGGCATACGTGTAAGAAATGTTTAGTAGGCCTTTAACCCTTGAGTATAACCGTTGTTTTTCTAGTATTTTTTTAGAACAATTTTTCTTGTTATTATTTGTAATGTTTGTTAGGAGGACACTCACAGTTGAAGGAACTTCTGGAGGCCCTTCATCCTCTCTGTGATCTGCTGGGCGTTGTTCAGGTTAAAGAAAGGGTTCTTAGGTGGTAGTTCAGGCAGCTGGACCCTGGAAATGGACACAATCAAATCAAAACACACTTAAAGGGCCAATCTGGGATTGGGACATCCATGTTTTTGGACTGTTTAATTCATTATATATAGTCATTGATTCTTAAAGTTAAAGGGCCAATCTGGGATTGGGACATCCATGTTTTTGGACTGTTTAATTCATTATATATAGTCATTGATTCTTAAAGTTAAAGGGCCAATCTGGGATTGGGACATCCATGTTTTTGGACTGTTTAATTCATTATATATAGTCATTGATTCTTAAAGTTAAAGGGCCAATCTGGGATTGGGACATCCATGTTTTTGGACTGTTTAATTCATTATATATAGTCATTGATTCTTAAAGAATATAAAATAATTGGCACCTTTTTAACAGCTACTAGCCAGAGACACAAGACATGTGGAATTACTTTCTTTGTGTACATTTGTTAAATGTGTCCCCAGCTATCTTAGGGCAATATGCTATACATATAGAGTATGCCATCCTCCTATGAATACCCACATGAGTAGGGAGTTAGCCTGCAGTTTCTGCCGGAGCCATACGAAGTCACGGTACCTTCTCCTCACACAGGATATCTTCTTGGTGAAGCAGAGACTGTTGGTCTGAGGAGAGACAACAGCAGTTTAACACTGATATTCCATCATCCGTATGAACAGGTGGAGAAAACTAAAACAGACCCTTACCTTAACCATGGCCTTAACCTAAATTTAACCCATTCGGAAATGAAATATTGGTTTGCACGTCAGCCACATCTCCTTCATTTCCCCCATTGTCTCAGGACATCATACTTACATGTATACAGATTTCATAGTCCATGTGGGCATGCCAGAAGTCCTTCTTCTGAATCCGAGGATCCCGAACCCAGACACTGATAAACTGCTCCATGGGGAGGAGAGGAGAGAGACTGATGAGGTAAGGAGAGAGACTGAGCCACACTTAACTAAACTGTGGATGAGAAGTGAGAATGTACGGCCTGAGGCAAAGATGGAAGTTTTACAGGACAGAAATACAGGAAGTGCAATCATTGACTCACTCCAACTCTACAGATGTAGGATCTTAATTTGATCACTCTTTTGTTGCTGAGCATTGTCTTCCACAGCAGGAAATGCAAACCTGTATTGTTTTTTAGTTTTAAAAAGGCTTCTAAGGTTTGTAATTTCCACTTTGAAATTTCAGACTTGATTTGCCCTAAGTAAAAATGTATCAACCCTACAAAACTGTCCATTCCTTATAATCCACATAATAAATAACATTTCCTGTTTCTGCAGGAGCTGCCTCAAATTAAGATCCTACATCTGTTTACCCTGTGCCTTTTACAGGTTAGTCCAGTTTATTTTACTATGCCGCAGAGTGAAAGCAGAAGTAGCTCTGATCTCTCTCTCTCTTACACCATCTGATTTGGTGTTTACAGCATGTTTTCAAGAGGAGTTAAACATCTTTAGATCTGTAGATTTCTAACCACAGTACTGTCCAGCTAGTTCAACCTGCTGAACCAGGAAGAGACCCCCACACCGACCCTCACTGGGCTACATTACCAACAGTACTGTCCAGCTAGTTCAACCTGCTGAACCAGGAAGAGACCCCACACCGACCCTCACTGGGCAACATTACCAACAGTACTGTCCAGCTAGTTCAACCTACTGAACCAGGAAGAGACCCCACACCGACCCTCACTGGGCAACATTACCAACAGTACTGTCCAGCTAGTTCAACCTGCTGAACCAGGAAGAGACCCCACACCGACCCTCACTGGGCAACATTACCAACAGTACTGTCCAGCTAGTTCAACCTGCTGAACCAGGAAGAGACCCCACACCGACCCTCACTGGGCAACATTACCAACAGTACTGTCCAGCTAGTTCAACCTACTGAACCAGGAAGAGACCCCCACACCGACCCTCACTGGGCAACATTACCAACAGTACTGTCCAGCTAGTTCAACCTGCTGAACCAGGAAGAGACCCCACACCGACCCTCACTGGGCTACATTACCAACAGTACTGTCCAGCTAGTTCAACCTGCTGAACCAGGAAGAGACCCCCACACCGACCCTCACTGGGCTACATTACCAACAGTACTGTCCAGCTAGTTCAACCTGCTGAACCAGGAAGAGACCCCCACACCGACCCTCACTGGGCAACATTACCAACAGTACTGTCCAGCTAGTTCAACCTACTGAACCAGGAAGAGACCCCCACACTGACCCTCACTGGGCAACATTACCCACAGTACTATCCAGCTAGTTCAACCTACTGAACCAGGAAGAGACCCCCACACCGACCCTCACTGGGCAACATTACCTACAGTACTATTACATGATACACTGAAAACGATATCTAAAATCACAGACACACATAGACTTCCCATCGAATTGATTGATAAAAGACTCCAGTCGTACCTGGAACACAAGGTTGTCAATCCCTTCTCTCATTCTTCAAGTTCAGATCCCGATCAGATCAAATCCACGGTGGACTGGGGAATGAATGGTATGTTCTGAGAGAACAGCTGATCCCTCTTTATTATGGACAAACAGGTCTGAAGGTTTCCAAACAGTCACAGGACAGAGGATTGAGGAACACCTTGTGCTGCTTCCATAAATCTCTGATATAAAACATGTTATTGTGTACCATATAAGGTAACGGAGACGTTCCGTCTGTATTTGTTGTTGGTCTGTTGGACCGTCTGACCTGGAAGTACCTAATAAAACACTATACAACCCTAGGATCAGGATCGTAACAACAATGACCATGATAGAACCCTAGGATCAGGATGGTAACAACAATGACCGTGATAGAACCCTATACAACCCGAGGATCAGTATCGTAACGACAATGACTATGATAGAACCCTAGGATCAGTATCGTAACAACAATGACCGTGATAGAACCCTATACAACCCTAGGATCAGGATGGTAACAACAATGACTGTGATAGAACCCTATACAACCCTAGGATCAGGATCGTAACAACAATGACCGTGATAGAACCCTATACAACCCTAGAATCAGGATCGTAACAACAATGACCGTGATAGAACCCTATACAATCCTAGGATCAGGATCGTAACAACAATGACCGTGATAGAACCCTAGGATCAGGATGGTAACGACAATGACCATGATAGAACCCGAGGATCAGGATCGTAACAACAATGACCATGATAGAACCGCTGCTCTGTTGTCTAGTAAAACAGTGTGTAGTAACCAACACTGCCTCTTGACCTGGACCACATTTGCAACGTCACTGTGTGTTTCTATGTGACACTGCAATGCTCGTTCTGCTGAGCTTCCTCGTTTGAATCCCATTTCATAGAGTACTTGAGCACACCTGGAAGTCACAGGTGTGTTGGTGTGTATCCACATAGTACAAATACAACTGTCATGTCTCTATGGCTGTATGTCTTTCTCTGGTCACCAAATCTACCGAACAACGTCTTACTGTAGCTTATAAGGTGCCATCTTGTTAAGGTACAATCTGCTATATTTGCTGCTGTACAATGGTCATTCAATGAATGATACATTCTCTTCTCTTGAAGAATATCATTTATAAATGCAGTCTTAGTACAACTGTCCCAGAACGTGATTGTTTTACTCCGTTGTTTGTGTTTGTTGTCATTGAGTGTTTGTTAATGTGGACGATCTGAGAAACAGGACATTAAAGGCTCACAGGGTGACAGTTACCTTTATTCACAGACAAACACTTCATAGATCAAAGGTCAACAGGGACAGTAACTTATTCAAAGGCAGCCCAGAACAAAAGGTTCAACAGAATGGCAGTCTCAAATGGCAGACCATTCCCTATATAGTGCACTACAGAGGAAGTAGGGTTCTGTTTGGGATGCAGTCATTGTCCCATAACATTCCAGTCATGGGAGAGGTGCACAATGAATACAGTGTCAGTCATTTTTGTGTAGGGACTGAACATATATAACTCTGGGCCCCTTAACGAAACAATGATTTATCAGTAACAAATACAGGTTGGTGGATAAATATTTGGTTAAGAGTTGCTGAGAACAATCAGTGACTGGGTAAAATTAACATAATCACATCAGATATACTTTTTTCATATGTGACGTCACATTTTGATCAGAGTAACTCATCAAATCCTCATGGTCACTAATAGAACCCTTGGCTGTGTTCTATATTAAACAGTATACCGTCTACTATCATGTTCTACATTAAACAGTATACCATCTACTATCATGTTCTACATTAAACAGTATACCGTCTACTTTCATGTTCTACATTAAACAGTATACCGTCTACTATCATGTTCTACATTAAACAGTATACCGTCTACTATCATGTTCTACATTAAACAGTATACCGTCTACTATCATGTTCTACATTAAACAGTATACCGTCTACTATCATGTTCTACATTAAACAGTATACCGTCTACTATCATGTTCTACATTAAACAGTATACCGTCTACTATCATGCTCTATATTAAACAGCATACCGTCAGTCTACTATCATTCAACACTTTTCTACATTTGTCAGTAAACTAAATGTAACACATTTATCAACTTTGAATCACACACACACACACACACACACACACACACACACACACACACACACACACACACACACACACACACACACACACACACACACACACACACACACACACACACACACACACACACACACACACACACACACACACACACACAAAAAAAGTACAATATCAAGGATTGTGGCAAAAAGTAAAAAGTGCAGATATCATATTAGGTGGCCAGTAGTTATCTATTGAGTGTAATGCACAGTGAACCAATTACTATACAATATTACTATATTTAATAAAACCACAGACATCTCACAGTGAACCCATTACTATACAATATTACTATACTTAATAAAACCACAGACATCTCACAGTGAACCCATTACTATACAATATTACTATACCTAATAAAACAACAGTCATCTCACAGTGAACCCATTACTACACAAGATAAGTATCCTACCTAATAAAACAACAGACATCTCACAGTGGAAGAGCCGGAGGGAGAGCCTTGTGGCCAAGGTGCCCCGGAGGCAGAAGATACAAGAAACTAAATCTAGTACGAAACTCCAATACAATCACATGGGGTTCTACGACCACAGTATCAGTAGTCAAACAGAACACAGTGTCCACAGTGATTCAGTCTGCTGCAGTACATGAAGACACTGGGAAAGGAATGCTAAGGGTTAGTTTCAACTCTTCAAACGTAGTGTACGCACATCCAGTCACTTTTAAGTGCTTGATCCCAAAAAACAAAGGCATGTTATCCAGAGAGATACTCGCGCCCTTCGTCAGGCTTTGACAAAGAGCTTCGGGTTGAAAGGTTGTACAATAGACTGGGGGGAGAATTCATCAGTGTGAACCGGCTGTCTGCCTTCATTTCATTAGTTTCAACTCAATCAGGGCCACAGAGAGAGATAGACGTCTCTATGAAGGGTTCTGAACTCCACCACACGCTGCACTACACCCCAAAGGCATTGTGACCTCACCCAGCACCACAGGAAGCAGGAAGACCCCGTAGAGGGCTTTTACACCTGCCTCGATGACTCAATCTACCTGCAGCAGGACATCATTTCACACACTGTGCTTTTAATGTCAGCTCAAGGAGGACCTTGGTTCGCTGGAGGATAAATTAACCTATGAGATGCCTACAGATGCTTGTCAGTTCACATCCCTACTTGTGTACTGACATGCACACACACACTCTACGACACACACACATCCTTTACTGGTCCTCGTCCCCAGAGTGCCAGGTGAGTTTGTCCTCGTAGAAGGCTACAACCACCTCAGGATACCTGGCGCTGGCCTCCCTGGCTGACAGCAGGGCCACCTCGTCACGGTTCTTCCTGTACAGACACACAGGGATACAAGTCATTATTAGAATCATTATACCGTCTCTATGACATATTATTACATAGATAATATCTGTACACACGTAAAGAGAGAGGGAGACAACGGGGAGGGGGGGCAATGTCCTCTTCTTTCTGTTTGTCAGAGCACATCATTATAACTACTCTGGTGCTGTTCTTTCTGTTTGTCAGAGCACATCATTATAACTACTCTGGTGCTGTTCATTCTGTTTGTCAGAGCACATCATTATAACTACTCTGGTGCTGTTCGTTCTGTTTGTCAGAGCACATCATTATAACTATTCTGGTGCTGTTCTTTCTGTTTGTCAGAGCACATCATTATAACTACTCTGGTGCTGTTCTTTCTGTTTGTCAGAGCACATCATTATAACTACTCTGGTGCTGTTCGTTCTGTTTGTCAGAGCACATCATTATAACTACTCTGGTGCTGTTCTTTCTGTTTGTCAGAGCACATCATTATAACTACTCTGGTGCTGTTCCTTCTGTTTGTCAGAGCACATCATTATACCTACTCTGGTGCTGTTCTTTCTGTTTGTCAGAGCACATCATTATACCTACTCTGGTGCTGTTCGTTCTGTTTGTCAGAGCACATCATTATAACTACTCTGGTGCTGTTCTTTCTGTTTGTCAGAGCACATCATTATAACTACTCTGGTGCTGTTCGTTCTGTTTGTCAGAGCACATCATTATAACTACTCTGGTGCTGTTGCACAATCAAAAGTCTTTCCCAGAAATGACTAGTATGTTTGAGGAATGTAGCCTACACTAGTCTGTTGCTGCCTGGCATACAGTCAGGAAGACAAGAGGAACCAGTTGTGTGACAAGAGAGTTTTTATTCTAAAAACAACCTCTGAATGTTGGTGTTAGTTGGTGTTTGTTGCAGTTTGTTGTGGCAGTATGGAAGTGGTTAACTCTACCATTTGATGAGGAACATGAGTTCTCCGTGTCTTTCTGTGGAGCCGATGATGCGTTCAGGTTCCAGGGGGCACGTGAGGGCAGTAGGAGAATCCTGGTCAGCAGGTTCCTGGAGGTCATTATGTCTCTGCTCGCTGTACACCTGCTGGGAGGACAACACAACACAGCTGACCAGTCAGGGGGATTGACTCAGTATATACCCCTGTATATAGCCTCCACATTGACTCGGTACCGGTACCCCCCTGTATATAGCCTCCACATTGACTCGGTACCGGTACCCCCTGTATATAGCCTCCACATTGACTCTGTACCGGTACCCCCTGTATATAGCCTCCACATTGACTCGGTACCGGTACCCCCCTGTATATAGCCTCCACATTGACTCGGTACCGGTACCCCCTGTATATAACCTCCACATTGACTCGGTACCGGTACCCCCCTGTATATAGCCTCCACATTGACACTGTACCGGTACCCCCTGTATATAGCCTCCACATTGACTCGGTACCGGTACCCCCTGTATATAGCCTCCACATTGACTCTATACCGGTACCCCCTGTATATAGCCTCCACATTGACTCTGTACCGGTACCCCCTGTATATAGCCTCCACATTGACTCGGTACCGGTACCCCCTGTATATAGCCTCCACATTGACTCTGTACCGGTACCCCCTGTATATAGCCTCCACATTGACTCTGTACCGGTACCCCCTGTATATAGCCTCGTTATTGTTATTTTATTCTGTTATGTCAACACCTGTTGTATTGTTAGAGGAGTGTTATAACACAACAGACCTGTCAGAGTGATCTCCTGTTGTGATGAGTTAGAGGAGCGTTATAACACAACAGACCTGTCAGAGTGATATCCTGTTGTGATGAGTTAGAGGAGCGTTATAACACAACAGACCTGTCAGAGTGATCTCCTGTTGTGATGAGTTAGAGGAGCGTTATAACACAACAGACCTGTCAGAGTGATCTCCTGTTGTGATGAGTAAGAGGAGCGTTATAACACAACAGACCTGTCAGAGTGATCTCCTGTTGTGATGAGTTAGAGGAGCGTTATAACACAACAGACCTGTCAGAGTGATCTCCTGTTGTGATGAGTAAGAGGAGCGTTATAACACAACAGACCTGTCAGAGTGATCTCCTGTTGTGATGAGTTAGAGGAGCGTTATAACACAACAGACCTGTCAGAGTGATCTCCTGTTGTGATGAGTTAGAGGAGCGTTATAACACAACAGACCTGTCAGAGAGATCTCCTGTTGTGATGAGTTAGAGGAGCGTTATAACACAACAGACCTGTCAGAGAGATCTCCTGTTGTGATGAGTTAGAGGAGCGTTATAACACAACAGACCTGTCAGAGAGATCTCCTGTTGTGATGAGTTAGAGGAGCGTTATAACACAACAGACCTGTCAGAGAGATCTCCTGTTGTGATGAGTTAGAGGAGTGTTATAACACAACAGACCTGTCAGAGTGATCTCCTGTTGTGATGAGTTACAGGAGCGTTATAATCATCTAAGACAACGACTCTCTCCCCGTCTCAATATTAAATAGAGATAAGCGACACTGCACATGCTGAACAGGCGTTATAGACATTTTGATTGTAATTTAGTCAAAGGGTTTTTTAATCACTCTATAGTACTATGTGGAAGCTCAGTCCCAGGTGTGGAAAGTGGAAACATTGACTCCAAGGGAACAATGAAACATGTGTATATCTGGAACAGAATGTCTGGATATCATTCTGGAATTAGAATGCCTCCTTCCTGGTTCTATTCCTATATCAGTCTGCTGAGGTAACTTTTCCACATGACTCTGGAGCTTTTATCATAATATAAAAAATATGTATTTTTGGGTACCGGTATTCTTACTCTATTCCATGATCATATAGTAATACACCTACATACACACACTGATCTACAGACCAGTCTTCTACTGACATTAATAAACACACTGATCTACAGACCAGTCTCCTACTGACATTAATAAACACACTGATCTACAGACCAGTCTTCTACTGACATTAATAAACACACTGATCTACAGACCAGTCTTCTACTGACATTAATAAACACACTGATCTACAGACCAGTCTTCTACTGACATTAATAAACACACTGATCTACAGACCAGTCTTCTACTGACATTAATAAACACACTGATCTACAGACCAGTCTTCTACTGACATTAATAAACACTGATCTACAGACCAGTCTTCTACTGACATTAATAAACACACTGATCTACAGACCAGTCTTCTACTGACATTAATAAACACACTGATCTACAGACCAGTCTTCTACTGACATTAATAAACACACTGATCTACAGACCAGTCTTCTACTGACATTAATAAACACACTGATCTACAGACCAGTCTTCTACTGACATTAATATACACTGATCTACAGACCAGTCTCCTACTGACATTAATAAACACTGATCTACAGACCAGTCTTCTACTGACATTAATAAACACTGATCTACAGACCAGTCTTCTACTGACATTAATAAACACACTGATCTACAGACCAGTCTTCTACTGACATTAATAAACACACTGATCTACAGACCAGTCTTCTACTGACATTAATAAACACTGATCTACAGACCAGTCTTCTACTGACATTAATAAACACACTGATCTACAGACCAGTCTTCTACTGACATTAATAAACACACTGATCTACAGACCAGTCTTCTACTGACATTAATAAACACTGATCTACAGACCAGTCTTCTACTGACATTAATAAACACTGATCTACAGACCAGTCTTCTACTGACATTAATAAACACACTGATCTACAGACCAGTCTTCTACTGACATTAATAAACACACTGATCTACAGACCAGTCTTCTACTGACATTAATAAACACTGATCTACAGACCAGTCTTCTACTGACATTAATAAACACACTGATCTACAGACCAGTCTTCTACTGACATTAATAAACACTGATCTACAGACCAGTCTTCTACTGACATTAATAAACACTGATCTACAGACCAGTCTTCTACTGACATTAATAAACACTGATCTACAGACCAGTCTTCTACTGACATTAATAAACACACTGATCTACAGACCAGTCTTCTACTGACATTAATAAACACTGATCTACAGACCAGTCTTCTACTGACATTAATAAACACTGATCTACAGACCAGTCTTCTACTGACATTAATAAACACTGATCTACAGACCAGTCTTCTACTGACATTAATAAACACACTGATCTACAGACCAGTCTTCTACTGACATTAATAAACACTGATCTACAGACCAGTCTTCTACTGACATTAATAAACACTGATCTACAGACCAGTCTTCTACTGACATTAATAAACACTGATCTACAGACCAGTCTTCTACTGACATTAATAAACACACTGATCTACAGACCAGTCTTCTACTGACATTAATAAACACTGATCTACAGACCAGTCTTCTACTGACATTAATAAACACACTGATCTACAGACCAGTCTTCTACTGACATTAATAAACACACTGATCTACAGACCAGTCTTCTACTGACATTAATAAACACTGATCTACAGACCAGTCTTCTACTGACATTAATAAACACTGATCTACAGACCAGTCTCCTACTGACATTAATAAACACACTGATCTACAGACCAGTCTCCTACTGACATTAATAAACACACTGATCTACAGACCAGTCTTCTACTGACATTAATAAACACTGATCTACAGACCAGTCTTCTACTGACATTAATAAACACTGATCTACAGACCAGTCTTCTACTGACATTAATAAACACACTGATCTACAGACCAGTCTTCTACTGACATTAATAAACACTGATCTACAGACCAGTCTTCTACTGACATTAATAAACACTGATCTACAGACCAGTCTTCTACTGACATTAATAAACACTGATCTACAGACCAGTCTTCTACTGACATTAATAAACACTGATCTACAGACCAGTCTTCTACTGACATTAATAAACACTGATCTACAGACCAGTCTTCTACTGACATTAATAAACACACTGATCTACAGACCAGTCTTCTACTGACATTAATAAACACTCTGTCATCCCAGATCTCAGTCACTCTGTCATCCCAGATCTCAGTCACTCTGTCATCCCAGATCTCAGTCACTCTGTCATCCCAGATCTCAGTCACTCTGTCATCCCAGATCTCAGTCACTCTGTCATCCCAGATCTCAGTCACTCTGTCATCCCAGATCTCAGCCACTCACAATCTCAGTCTCCTGTTCTGCCAGTTCCTCTTTGGGGACGAGCTCCGGTTCCACCGGCCGTAGGTTCTCTTCCTCAACCTGATTCTCTCCAGACAAACAGAGGTTTCTCAGGAACTCTTCTATCAGTTCAGGACAGACCAAGTTGTCCTCTGGTTCCCAGGTGTTGTCAGCACTAGAGGCAGAAACAGTGTGAGTGTGTCTATGTACAGCAAGCTTTTAATATTAGCCACTGAAGACATCAATGGAATTCATAGACACAACTATTTTTAACTAGTTTAGGATACTACTGTATATGTCCCAAATGACCCCCTATTCCTTATACAGTGCACTAGTGTGTAATTATGTTTAAGAGTAATGCTTTAGGGAATATGGTGCCATTTGGGAGGCACAATGGTCTATCCAACTGTGTTGAAATGCTGTCCTTACTCAGTGAATCCTTTCCACTTCAGATAGTACTCTACTCTTCCATTGAAGACCCTTCGGTGGATGATCTTCTCAACCACAAACTCCTGGACGACTGCTGCTGCTGTTGTTGTTGTTGATAGTGTTGTTGTTGTTAATGGTGTTGGTGTTATTATTGTTTCTGCCTTTCTCTGTTTCACATTCTGCTTTTTTCTCATTCTAACCTGCAGAGGGAAATATATACTTCAAGTTAAGTGTAATTCAGAAAAACTATAATTCAGAAAAATGTAGTAGCCTATTTAATTGTGTATTTGTGAAGAGGCTATGGCTGTATTCACTCCTCATCATAAATATTATGTCAAATCTTTCACGCAACGTTATTACAATGTAGCGCGAGCACAATCTCGAGGTCCAGACAGAATATCGTCGTCATTATCATCATCATCATCATGTGGTTACATTGTAACGTCTAGCAGCCTCGGGTCAAGGGGACACAGACGGATAGACTAGCGCATCGTCGTTCTACGAAACATTGTAATCGCGCGTTCTGTACACATCTACTGTCGGCTACACATCTATTCATATTTACAAATAACTATGTTTACTGCAGACTCGCTGGTGAAATTACTAGAGGCTGATGATTGATTAACGAAAACGTATTCTAGGCTACATAGAAATTATTAATAAACACGTACGCTTTCAGTCCAACTTTGGCTGTGACAGAAATACGCTACGATGTAGCACACGCTGGAGCACGCGGATACAAAAACAATATCAATATGTCCAGTGGTTCGTTAGATGCGTAGCCAAATGCAACAATGTTCCAGTGTCTTACAAAAACTTTTCATGAATGAGTTAAATAAAGATGGCCGGGTTGGGAGCTCGGAGGAAGTGGTTGCCAAGGGAAGAGGTCAAGTCAGTAAAACCGGGAGGAGACAATGGGACATCCGCCAATCACAGACCGATCCGCTTGTCTGCTCTGTCTACAGTGGGAATTCGCCTGGGTTTACTACGGTGTCATTTTATAGTAGGTTTGGCTATACACTCGGCTATAATGATGATTGTCGATAGCCGACGGGCACGGGGGAGAGAAGTTGCCTACGCTGTTAAAATAAAGTGTTTTGTAACACTAAAACTAGTGGGAACTGAGTTGCCTCCATCGTTAAGGAGACGAAACCTTCACTTTGCTTGAGGTTTGAAACACATGGGTGTAAGAAAAGTGTTCTGAAACATAACGTGGCGTGTTGTAACGCCACATAGTCAAGCGTTGTGGAACACCTTGCCAGAGACTGGGAGCGCTAACCAGGAAAAGGTTGAAAACACTATTATGATGTTTCGAGTCCTGTTTCATGCAGAATTAGATCCCTTATCTGTTGGTGTGGTTTCCTCTATGTAAAGCTCCTGAACAATATCATTGTGTTTCGAGTCATGTCTAGTGCAGAATTAGAGTTCTGGAGTTTTCAAATTCTTTAAATGGGAGTCCATCCTCATTGTATATTCCCTGCAGTTATAAGGTCTGCTGAGAAACTCCCCATAGGTCATTCCCAAAGGTCAAGTGTATGGTATTATGCTCAAACAAAGGATATGATAAAATATAGTTTTGTGAAAATACAAATGAAATGACTACAAAATACAATTTTTTCAAGACGTGATTTTGAAGCTTAGTATTTTCTTAGCAAATTATAAAATGACAACAAAACAGGAACAGGTCGTTAACATTTTAATACTGATAAAGTGACTGTTCTAAGATCTGTAAGTTATTTATCCTTTTCATATTCTTCCAAATCAAGGGAAATATGGCATTATATTTCACATTTAATAGAACAAGAATACAGGCAATGACTGCTATAATGTTAGCAGTAGAAATCACACAAAACTTGTACAAAACTCCAGCCCATGGCTCAATATGAAGGTCAAAAGTTGGATGCAGTAAGGTGTGGCGTGGTAGGCTAGAGCTAGAGCAAGTTAAATGATCCCTGGCTATTTAGTGTAGCATGTAGCATATAGCATGTCACATGTAGCATGTGAGGCAAGCATCGAACAATATATAAAGCTCGTAGGCAAACAAACCAGCAGTATTAACAAAAAAACAGGCCTTCATTTGCATAAGAAAACAAGTGCACAAAAGGTGTAAACAATGACGTGTCCATTAACAACGAGATGTAACATCAACAATGAATCAAAATGGCAGTTTGACTTGTACTACAAGCATACAGTGACCATTAGCCGCCAGAAATTCTACACAAAACCAATGTTCTCGTTGAGTGAATTCCTTTTCTGTTTCCTTCTTCAATTGTAACAGAGTAACACAGTCATAATACCCATAAAACCTAGCGGTCAAACATGGAAATGGTTCCAATAGTTTTTCCACCGTTCATTTTTCCCACGGGGGATTTTAGAAACACTTAAAATGAACACTGTCGTTTTGATAACTGTTGATCTCTCCAGGACCAGGTTTATTTGGACCCCTTTTATCATTATCTTGTCTCATCGCTGCCACTCCCCTACAGGCTTGGGAGACGCAAAGGTGAATTCACACGTCCTACGAAACATGACCCGCCAATCCGCGCTTCTTAACGCTGGCTTAACCCGGAAGCCAACTGCACCAATGTGTCAGAGGAAACACAGTTCAACTGATGACTGAAGTCAGCCTGCATGTGCCCAGCCCGCCGCAAGGAGTTGCTAGAGTGCAATGAGCCAAGTTAAGGTCCCCCGGCCAAACCCTCCCCTAACCCGGACGACACTGGGCCAATTGTGCGCAACCATATGGGATTCCCAGTCACGGTCAGTAATAGCACAGCCTGGGATCAAACGCCAGGCTGTAGTGACACCACAACACTGCAATGCAGTGCCTCAGTCCACTGCGCCACTCAGGTGGCCCCAGATAAGGTGATTTTTTATCAATATAGTTAATATAGTTGCCTGTATTTACCCCCCCAAAATGCTATGCTAATTAGCTGCTAAGGTTGCTATCATTAAGAACTACAAATACCATGATGATCTGGACGTGACTGCCAAATCAAGGCCAAGGTAAGAATCTCTGGATTCATTTAGAGGCGAAAGAAACGCACGCCAATGTAGGCGAGGTGCTTCCTAGCAGAGTAGAACACTTAACAAGGAAAGAAAAGTTGCAAATAACATGAATGGATGTCATACGATCATAGATACAATGTGTCTACATAGGCTTACAAACATTTACAATGAATGGATGTCATACGATCATAGATACAATGTGTCTACATAGGCCTACAAACATTTACAAAGAATGGATATCATACGATCATAGATACAATGTGTCTACATAGGCCTACAAACATTTACAATGAATAGCAAAATCACAACAATCACAAGAACGGCTTCAGATCAAAGTCTACGTTGATCTTTAATTTAAAGACTCTTGTTCCCTTTGGTCTCAACGTAGACTTTGACCTGAAGACGTTCTTGTGATTGTTGTGATTTTGCCGTTCATTGTAAATGTTTGTAGGCCTATGTAGACACATTGTATCTATGATCGTATGATATCCATTCATGTTTTTTTTTATGTTATTTTATATCTGAGAATTAACCAGTGATATCAATTGTCTGAAAATCATCATCAATCCATATTTATGCTATAAATCATTGGCATTTCAAAACCCTTTTCTTGCATGAGAGACACAGTCTGCCAAAATATGTTTTTTCTGTTTTGATGCTGCCTTTTACAGGCAGTGAAACACCAACAAAGTTTTTCACAAGGCTCTCTTAAAAACACCAATATTCAGATTGAAGAACCACTTTGGGTGTTTCAGAGTATATTCACATTCTGTTTAGAAATACCTTCAGTCTACCAGAACATTGGTTTTACATTCAAACACCCTCCAAACAGCAGATCTGTGTTTAGCTGCACTACTTGTCATGGTTTCAGTACACTATGGTGGTGTGTTAATCTTTACCAAAATGGGCTGCTCATATTTGGAATGAGGCTTGTTTAGAGAGAAGTATCTTATTAGTGTTGACACTATTTTGAATTGGGAATGGTTCATAATAGATGAGAAATAGTCTAATCTCTAAATAGCTGAATTCATTTAGGTTAACAAGCTATTGTCAATAAATGTGGAAAGGCTGACAGTAAAATAATATTTAAGTAGGCATAGTAGACTATTATTATTATTTAAAATAGTTATTTATTATTTTGTATTATTATTGATAATATTATTATTAAATACGTCTGACAACATATTAAATGGTTAACTTTTTATGAACAAAGAGAATACCATTGGCAAAAGGCTTCTAAAACTAGATACTATATTTTTCACGGACAACATATCTACTCCAAGACCTCAAAAGTTCTACTGAGCGCTCTGCTGCGCAAAGCCCCAAAAAGCTTTGATTGACAGTTCATCTTAAACCAATCAAAACGAAGGTGGGTACTGATTGGCCAAATGAAGTGAAGACTCACATTGGCGACCACACGTCACTGTGTAACATTTTACCACTAGAGGACGCTGTCTGTTGTGGATTCAACCACCAGAGAGGCAAAACAAAACAGAGTGACTCTAAAAAGGATGGCGTTGGATAAATGCAACCACTCTCAAATTCATAGACAGAGATTTAGGTTCTGATGGGGTAGACAGCTGAACTAAGCTCATGAGGCATATTATTGGCTACCAATCCCAGATTGTGGTATTAGGGTTAGGGTTAGGGATAGGGATAGGGATAGGGATAGGGTTAGGGTTAGGGTTAGGGTTAGGGTTAGGGTTTAGGGTTAGGGATAGGGATATGGATAGGGTTAGGGTTAGGGTTAGGGTTAGGGATAGGGTTAGGGTTAGGGTTAGGGTTAGGGTTAGGGTTAGGGTTAGGATTAGGATTACAGTAAGGGTTGCAGTTGGGGTTAGATCTGGCTAACAGGGCGCATACAGCTACAGCAAAAGCCCACTTGAAAAGTCGGAGGAGATAGCATAGCAGAAGTAGTATGAAAAAGTGAATTAATTGTTCCTGATTGCTAGTGACATACAATACTGTCAATCCCACCCAGAGCAAAAGGAGTCTCTGTGCTAAAACCAAAACACAATAAACCAAGAACGAGTAACGACTTAGTATATATCACACACGCCTTACGACACCATATCATAAACTGAGAAAGAATGAAATACTTTTCTGGTTTAGAATAACATAAAACCACAAACTATCTGAGTCTGAGTTCACACTCTGGATGACTAACAGGTCTGACACCCACAGCCCAGCCAGGACCCATGTCTAGACGGAACCTGAGAACAGTTTGGGGGAGGGGAGGGTTTGGAGGGGTGCTGGGGGACCCTGGATGTGAAAAGAGACGTTTTTTAAGGAAAGAAAAGCAGCAGACTCTAACAGCTCTGATGATGCAATACAGGTAAGATATACCAGCTAAACACTCTGCACCCAGCCAGAGAACCACCACAGAGCCACTCTGACCCAGCCAGAGAGACACCACAGAGCCACTCTGCACCCAGCCAGAGAGACACCACAGAGCCACTCTGCACCCAGCCAGAGAACCACCACAGAGCCACTCTGCACCCAGCCAGAAAGACACCACAGAGCCACTCTGCACCCAGCCAGAGAGACACCACAGAGCCACTCTGCACCCTGCCAGAGAGACACCACAGAGCCACTCTGCACCCAGCCAGAGAGACACCACAGAGCCACTCTGCACCCAGCCAGAGAGACACCACAGAGCCACTCTGCACCCAGCCAGAGAGACACCACAGAGCCACTCTGCACCCAGCCAGAGAGACACCACAGAGCTACTCTGCACCCAGCCAGAGAACCACCACAGAGCCACTCTGCACCCAGCCAGAGAACCACCACAGAGCCACTCTGCACCCAGCCAGAGAACCACCACAGAGCCACTCTGCACCCAGCCAGAGAACCACCACAGAGCCACTCTGCACCCAGCCAGAGAACCACCACAGAGCCACTCTGCACTCAGCCAGAGAACCACCACAGAGCCACTCTGCACCCAGCCAGAGAGACACCACAGAGCCACTCTGCACCCAGCCAGAGAGACACCACAGAGCTACTCTGCACCCAGCCAGAGAACCACCACAGAGCCACTCTGCACCCAGCCAGAGAACCACCACAGAGCCACTCTGCACCCAGCCAGAGAACCACCACAGAGCCACTCTGCACCCAGCCAGAGAACCACCACAGAGCCACTCTGCACCCAGCCAGAGAACCACCACAGAGCCACTCTGCACTCAGCCAGAGAACCACCACAGAGCCACTCTGCACCCAGCCAGAGAACCACCACAGAGCCACTCTGCACCCAGCCAGAGAGACACCACAGAGCCACTCTGCACCCAGCCAGAGAGACACCACAGAGCCACTCTGCACCCAGCCAGAGAACCACCACAGAACCACTCTGCACCCAGCCAGAGAACCACCACAGAGCCACTCTGCACCCAGCCAGAGAGACACCACAGAGCCACTCTGCACCCAGCCAGAGAACCACCACAGAGCCACTCTGCACCCAGCCAGAGAGACACCACAGAGCCACTCTGCACCCAGCCAGAGAACCACCACAGAACCACTCTGCACCCAGCCAGAGAGACACCACAGAGCCACTCTGCACCCAGCCAGAGAGACACCACAGAGCCACTCTGCACCCAGCCAGAGAGACACCACAGAGCCACTCTGCACCCAGCCAGAGAGACACCACAGAGCCACTCTGCACCCAGCCAGAGAACCACCACAGAGCTACTCTGGGTTTTGGTCTCTCTTAGGACCATCTGTGTATCTATACAGTCAGAGAGGTACATACAGCTACATTCAGTTGTCCCAAGGAAGGTGTTGCTTTCTCAGAAGGGGATGAGCAAATTTAAGGGAAGGCCCAGTGCAGAATGATCCCCATGATTTCACTGGATTTCCACAGACCACAGCATAGAACGCATTTCAACGCATTTCTCCTTTTCATTTTAAATAGCCATTTTAGATGATTTATTCAATATGTAAATGCTGAGCTTAATAGTTTAATCACTGGCAGATTAATTTGTAAACCAAACAGATACCACGTTCCCCTGTCCAAGGACAGAGTAGCGCCTGCGCAATGAAAAGGCACCAAATCCACTTCGCCCACGACCCTCGGGAACGCTCTCACACCTGTAGCTCGCCAATGTTGCCAAGGCCTAATGTTAAACAATGAAAAAGAATGTAAAACAATGTATTGGAAACAGTAATGAATACATAGAGTTAGTCAAGCTCTGTGTACGTGTAGCCTATTTCATTTAGGGTCTACTGATACAATGTTTAAAGCTTGAACAATGGAATGTTCTTCAAGATAACCACGTTTAAGGACAACCGTCACTACATGTTTGTTATCTTGCATGAGTTGCGTCTGAAATTTGTTGAAGAATGTTGACTTCAAAATAAGAGTCCCCTTCTGGAACACGGACAGGAAATGGGTATATTTCAGAGTGAAATGTGTAGTACATGGAGGAGCGGGGATCTGCTTCTCCACAGGATCAAATCATCTGAACAATAATCACTGCACCTTTCTGTGAAAACAGGCTACAATGAGCCTACATCTTAGACCTACAGAACCTCATCAACAGTTTGTGATTCCTCTTTTCGGGTCTCGTGGGATCAGGCTGGTGGAACGAAGCTGATTTTCAGAAGGAGAAGACTTCAATGAAAGGTTAGCCTCCCCCAGCTACTGATCCTGCTCATCGTAAAACAGTCATTCATGAAACCCAATATATGTCTTCTCTTCAGGTCAGGTGACATTACATCACTGAGTTCTCGCTAGTAGTATATTTAAACACACTCCAGTATTGTACTGGACACACACACACGCACACATGCACGCGGGCACACACACACACACGCACACACACCCACGCACACACACACAGACACACAGACGTTCTGTACTTTACATTCCCCAGTTGTACCATCACAGCAGGACCAGCACTCAGCACCATTATCAACTCCACAGGCCTTCATATGATTATATTCACCTTCACATACTGAACCAATCTACCACCGTTATGATCTAGACTCTGTTATAGTTCCTCTGTGTTCACATACTGAACCAATCTACCACTGTTATGATCTAGACTCTGTTATAGTTCCTCTGTGTTCACATACTGAACCAATCTACCACTGTTATGATCTAGACTCTGTTATAGTTCCTCTATGTTCACATACTGAACCAATCTACCACCGTTATGATCTAGACTCTGTTATAGTTCCTCTATATTCACATACTGAACCAATCTACCACTGTTATGATCTAGACTCTGTTATAGTTCCTCTATATTCACATACTGAACCAATCTACCACTGTTATGATCTAGACTCTGTTACAGTTCCTCTGAATTTACAACCTGAACCAATCTACCACTGTTATGATCTAGACTCTGTTATAGTTCCTCTGAATTCACATACTGAACCAATCTACCACTGTTACGATCTAGACTCTGTTATTGAAACCGTTCCTCTGTATTTCCTCAACTGCAGATGAAATTAAATGGACATTTGACAGAGGACAGAGAGAAAGAGCAGGATAGCAGACCACCTGGGGTTCCTTCCAGAAATCTGGCTCCTGCTTCAGAGCACATTATAGTAGAGTAGCCCTCAGCAACATTCTCCTGGTTATTATGTACCTGATGATGACTCTGGCATGGAGACTGGGCGGTATAGGGGGAGACTGGGAGGTATAGGGGGAGACTGGGAGGTATAGGGGGAGACTGGGGGGTACAGGGAGAGACTGGGGGGTATAGGGGGAGACTGGGGGGTATAGGGGGAGACTGGGGGGTATAGGGGGAGACTGGGACATATAGGAAGAGACTGGGTGGTATAGGGGGAGACTGGGAGGTATAGGGGGAGACTGGGAGGTATAGGGAGAGACTGGGAGGTATAGGGGGAGACTGTGAGGTATAGGGGGAGACTGGGAGGTATAGGGAGAGACTGGGAGGTATAGGGGGAGACTGGGTGCTATAGGGGGAGACTTACATTTTCTAGCTTTGATTCATCTTTCCCTTTGTCCTTTTGATAATGTCTGGCATGTTTTCTCCAGGTTTGGTTGTGCAGTAACTTAGGCTGATGGACAATCTATTTTTCAAGGAAATGTATAGTGATTTACAATTTCATAGGGGAAGATGTGGGCTTGACGGAAAGTAAATGGTTTGTGGTGAAAGGGTGTAAAATGAGAGGGCTTTTTCATAAAGCCTCTCAGAGTAGGAGTTCTGATCTAGGATCAGGTCTCCCCTTTCCATGTCATCTTGTTCATTATGATCAACATTTTTTAGTTGGTCCTAGATCAGCACTCCTATTCTGAGACTGTTTGTTAATACAGGCCACCTGGTGTGTTACTCTTAGTCAGAGTCAGACTGTGTCTAACCGTGGTTGTGGCCGTGTTCCCAGCACAAACAGGTGGTGATTTCATCCCAGATGCCTCTAGGGCTGATGGGTAGTTTCCGCTCCGCAACATGAGGCCCATTGGATCCTATTACAGTGTGATTGACAGGTGAATGACACCAATGAGAGCTGACCCTCTCCCCCCAGGTCTGATGCTGAACCTAGTGAATGGAAACAGAGCCTGAGGAGAGAAAAGAGTAGAAAAGAGTGTCTTTGAACCTGAAAAGAATATTTTCGACCTCTCTTCTTTTCTCTCTCTTTCTCCCAGTCTCTCAGAGTGCCAGTCGCCCTCATGCCCTTTGCCTGCCTTTCTCCTGCTTTCTCCTTTCTTTTCTCTGGGCCGGTGTTTTGTTCTGTTCTGCCGGAGGCTTTGGGAGGCTGATGGGTTGGAGGCTGGTTGAGTCGTGGCAGTCGTCAGGCAGGCCAGAAAGAACTTAAGGCCTGTTAAATGAAGTCCTTTCAGTGGCGGAGGCAGGAATGTGTCAGTCAACTCATAGGCCCTGTTTTGTTTGGAGCTGTCAGAGAGGCTGGCAGGGGGCAAGGTGATGGGAGGGTGGAAAGTGAGTGAGAGAGAGAGAGAGAGATATGGTGGGTGTATACGGGTGTCAGGGCAAGTCAACTGGGAGGTCTGAAACCAATGCCAGAGAGTTTCCCTGCCTGCCTGTTCTCTCTAGCTGGGACTGGAGGGTCACTGGCAGGGCGTTTGGAGGATTCAGCACCACTATCAAACTGTACTGTCTGAAATCATGGTAGAAATAAAGATGTGTTCAAAACAATGTTCTGAACTAAAAATCCACAGCAACCTGTAGAATGGGAAAGAGGGAACAAAGACCAGGTTTGACTTGTTCACCATCATTTCTAAACCCACACTGTCGTCATCATACTGCTCATTCCAGTAACGGACGATAGATCTTTGAGCACAGAAATGTGCCCTTTCCAACAGGATACTGGAGAACCTGATCCAACAACTAGGCCTCATTGCTGAACAAAGACATGAGCGCCTTTGAAATAGTATCTTGTTGTTGATCGATACGGCTCAGGCATGGACGGGAAAGACACAGTTTTATATAGTCACAGACAACTGGTTTCATGATGGATGGCCCCTGCGTTGCTTCCTCATATCCAGTCATGATCCTCTGCAGTCACCCAGAGGGTTGTTTGCTTTGTGGTGTTGTGCTATTGTGACCACATCCCAATCCATCCTGGCCTCTCTCACCATCAAGTGTTCCCTTTCACAACCTTTCACAACTGCCAATCACCTTCCAATCAACCAAAGGTGACCACTGCCCTGACCTGGGTTTCTCTTAATAGGAAGGGGGACAGACAGGGTGACAGCAAGCCTGCTAAACACAACCCATGCTAAGTCAATGGGACAAGACAGGCTAATTTGTTAGCTAGCTAGCCATGTAGAGATTGCATTTAGTTTGCATTTTGTGTTTTTGTATATTTAACTAGCTGGCTAGTTCGATGAATACCATTTACACCTCCTGGCTTAGAATTGTGAACTAAAATGTTTTTAAAATCTAGTTATCCTTATGTCTGCATTGCCACTGACTTGACTGTTTGTTGAGTGGATGCCCAGGGCACAGGAAACACCTCTTTACTGCTTATTTGTTAGCTGATAAATCAATTCCAGTACAGATGTGGAAGTCAACAGGCTCATCATGCTTCTCATCATGCTGCTCATCATGTTCATCTCTCTGTTCATCATACTGCTCATCATGTTCATCTCTCTGTTCATCTCTCTCTGTTCATCATGCTGCTCATCATACTTCTCATCATGTTCATCTCTCTCTTTCTCTCTGTTCATCATGCTGCTCATCATGCTGCTCATCATACTGTTCATCATGTTCATCTCTCTGTTCATCTCTCTCTCTGTTCATCATGCTGCTGCTCATCATTCTGCTCATCATGTTCATCTCTCTCTCTCTGTTCATCATGCTGCTGCTCATCATTTTGCTCATCATGTTCATCTCTCTGTTCATCTCTCTCTGTTCATCATGCTGCTCATCATACTTCTCATCATGTTCATCTCTCTCTCTCTCTGTTCATCATGCTGCTCATCATGCTGCTCATCATACTGTTCATCATGTTCATCTCTCTGTTCATCTCTCTCTCTGTTCATCATGCTGCTGCTCATCATTCTGCTCATCATGTTCATCTCTCTCTCTCTGTTCATCATGCTGCTCATCATACTGCTCATCATGTTCATCTCTCTGTTCATCATGCTGCTCATCATGCTGCTCATCATATTGCTCATCATGTTCATCTCTCTCTCTCTGTTCATCATGCTGCTCATCATGTTCATCTCTCTCTCTGTTCATCATGCTGCTCATCATGCTGCTCACCATGCTGCTCATCATACCCCACTTTGTTGCCAGCAACATTACTCGGCAATATTGCCTCAAAGAATGTTCAGTTTCTCATGGCTGTTAGTCTGTTTGACTTGTAGTCAACCAATCAAGTCATTACTTTTTAGCACTAGCACCATCTTGGCTGATCTTGAAAACTCAATGCTTTGTTCCAGAGCCAAGCCGAGGCCAAACCCAACCCATGAATCATTGCTTTTCAAACAATTATTCATGGTTTACTTAAAATGTTATTACATGAAGTGTCGGAGATAATTAACTTCAAAATATTGTTGGAATAAAGGGAATACTTAGACAGCTGTATTCCACTAGGACTTCCTAAAACATACTGTGTCATGTCTAGCCATCCCTCTACTATGACTTCCTAATACATACTGTGTCATGTCTAGCCATCCCTCTACTATGACTTCCTAATACACACTGTGTCATGTCTAGCCATCCCTCTACTATGACTTCCTAAAACACACTGTGTCATGTCTAGCCATCCCTCTACTATGACTTCCTAAAACACACTGTGTCATGTCTAGCCATCCCTCTACTATGACTTCCTAAAACATACTGTGTCATGTCTAGCCATCCCTCTACTATGACTTCCTAAAACATACTGTGTCATGTCTAGCCATCCCTCTACTATGACTTCCTAATACACACTGTGTCATGTCTAGCCATCCCTCTACTATGACTTCCTAAAACACACTGTGTCATGTCTAGCCATCCCTCTACTATGACTTCCTAAAACATACTGTGTCATGTCTAGCCATCCCTCTACTATGACTTCCTAAAACATACTGTGTCATGTCTAGCCATCCCTCTACTATGACTTCCTAATACACACTGTGTCATGTCTAGCCATCCCTCTACTATGACTTCCTAAAACATACTGTGTCATGTCTAGCCATCCCTCTACTATGACTTCCTAAAACATACTGTGTCATGTCTAGCCATCTCTCTACTATGACTTCCTAAAACATACTGTGTCATGTCTAGCCATCCCTATACTATGACTTCCTAAAACATACTGTGTCATGTCTAGCCATCTCTCTACTATGACTTCCTAATACACACTGTGTCATGTCTAGCCATCCCTCTACTATGACTTCCTAAAACATACTGTGTCGTGTCTAGCCATCCCTCCACTAGGACTTGTGGTTATTGTGTGGTAGAGAGGACAGTGGGGACAGACAGGGATGTGATGTGGTTATTGTGTGGTAGGGAGGACAGTAGGGACAGACAGGGATGTGACGTGGTTATTGTGTGGTAGAGAGGACAGTAGGGACAGACAGGGATGTGATGTGGTTATTGTGTGGTAGAGAGGACAGTAGGGACAGACAGGGATGTGACATGTGGTTATTGTGTGGTAGAGAGGACAGTAGGGACAGACAGGGATGTGACATGTGGTTATTGTGTGGTAGAGAGGACAGTAGGGACAGACAGGGATGTGACATGTGGTTATTGTGTGGTAGAGAGGACCTCAGGGCAGGCTCAGTCCAACCCCCTCTGTCTGTCACTCTGTTAACATGCAGCTGTTGGCTGTCTGCCCTCATCACCAGGAGGAACACAAACCTTCCAACACTGTCTGTTGACCTTTCACTGTTGAGCAGAACAACTCTCTCCCCGTGTCTGTCCGTCTGTCTGTCCGTCTGTCTGTCAGTCTCTCTCTCTCTCTCTCTCTCTCTCTCTCTCTCTCTCTCTCTCTCTCTCTCTCTCTCTCTCTCTCTCTCTCTCTCTCTCTCTCTCTCTCTCTCTCTCTCTCTCTCTCTCTCTCTCTCTCTCTCTCTCACACCAACGCTTTCTTTCACTGAGACAGGAATACTGCGGGAAAGTCCCCTCGAAGTTCAACCACTACTGGAAAGTGTTTTTTGTACTTTACTGTAGGTGTGTTCTACCCTGTACCTCTACACCCTCTCCTCTACCCTGTACCTCTACACCCTGTACCTCTACACCCTCTCCTCTACCCTGTACCTCTACACCCTCTCCCCTACCCTGTACCTCTACACCCTCTCCTCTACCCTGTACCTCTACACCCTCTCCTCTACCCTGTACCTCTACACCCTCTCCTCTACCCTGTACCTCTACACCCTCTCCCCTACCCTGTACCTCTACACCCTCTCCTCTACCCTGTACCTCTACACCCTCTCCTCTACCCTATACCTCTACACCCTCTCCTCTACCCTGTACCTCTACACCCTCTCCCCTACCCTGTACCTCTACACCCTCTCCTCTACCCTGTACCTCTACACCCTCTCCTCTACCCTGTACCTCTACACCCTCTCCCCTACCCTGTACCTCTACACCCTCTCCTCTACCCTGTACCTCTACACCCTCTCCTCTACCCTGTACCTCTACACCCTCTCCTCTACCCTGTACATCTACACCCTCTCCTCTACCCTGTACCTCTACACCCTCTCCCCTACCCTGTACCTCTATACCCTCTCCTCTACCCTGTACCTCTACACCCTCTCCTCTACCCTGTACCTCTACACCCTCTCCTCTACCCTGTACCTCTACACCCTCTCCCCTACCCTGTACCTCTACACCCTCTCCTCTACCCTGTACCTCTACACCCTCTCCTCTAACCTGTACCTCTACACCCTCTCCTCTACCCTGTACCTCTACACCCTCTCCTCTACCCTGTACCTCTACACCCTCTCCTCTACCCTGTACCTCTACACCCTCTCCTCTACCCTGTACCTCTACACCCTCTCCTCTACCCTGTACCTCTACACCCTCTACCCTACCCTGTACCTCTACACCCTCTCCCCTACCCTGTACCTCTACACCCTCTCCTCTACCCTGTACCTCTACACCCTTGCCTCTACCCTGTACCTCTACACCCTATCCTCTACCCTGTACCTCTACACCCTCTCCTCTACCCTGTACCTCTACACCCTCTCCTCTACCCTGTACCTCTACACTGTACCTCTACACCCTCTCCTCTACCCTGTACCTCTACACTGTACCTCTACACCCTCTCCCCTACCCTGTACCTCTACACCCTCTCCTCTACCCTGTACCTCTACACCCTGTACCTCTACACCCTCTCCTCTACCCTGTACCTCTACACCCTCTCCTCTACCCTGTACCTCTACACCCTCTCCTCTACCCTGTACCTCTACACCCTCTCCTCTACCCTGTACCTCTACACCCTCTCCTCTACCCTGTACCTCTACACCCTCTCCTCTACCCTGTACCTCTACACCCTCTCCTCTACCCTGTACCTCTACACCCTCTCCTCTACCCTGTACCTCTACACCCTCTCCTCTACCCTGTACCTCTACACCCTCTCCTCTACCCTGTACCTCTACACCCTCTCCTCTACCCTGTACCTCTACACCCTCTACCCTACCCTGTACCTCTACACCCTCTCCCCTACCCTGTACCTCTACACCCTCTCCTCTACCCTGTACCTCTACACCCTTGCCTCTACCCTGTACCTCTACACCCTCTCCTCTACCCTGTACCTCTACACCCTCTCCTCTACCCTGTACCTCTACACCCTCTCCTCTACCCTGTACCTCTACACTGTACCTCTACACCCTCTCCTCTACCCTGTACCTCTACACTGTACCTCTACACCCTCTCCCCTACCCTGTACCTCTACACTGTACCTCTACACCCTCTCCTCTACCCTGTACCTCTACACTGTACCTCTACACCCTCTCCTCTACCCTGTACCTCTACACCCTCTCCTCTACCCTGTACCTCTACACCCTCTCCTCTACCCTATACCTCTACACCCTCTCCCCTACCCTGTCTAGCCCCTCGCTCAGTCCTGTCTGCATTGTACACCATCTCCTCTACTCAACTCTTACTCAGTCCTGTCTGTCTAGTACACCCTCTCCTCTACCCAGCTCTTACTCAGTCCTGTCTGTCTAGTACACCCTCTCCTCTACCCAGCTCTTACTCAGTCCTGTCTGTCTCTCTAGTACACCCTCTCCTCTACCCAGCTCTTACTCAGTCCTGTCTGTCTGTCTAGTACACCCTCTCCTCTACCCAGCTCTTACTCAGTCCTGTCTGTCTAGTACACCATCTCCTCTACCCAACTCTTACTCAGTCCTGTCTGTCTAGTACACCCTCTCCTCTACCCAGCTCTTACTCAGTCCTGTCTGTCTAGTACACCCTCTCCTCTACCCAGCTCTTACTCAGTCCTGTCTGTCTCTCTAGTACACCCTCTCCTCTACCCAGCTCTTACTCAGTCATGTCTGTCTGTCTAGTACACCCTCTCTCCTACCCAGCTCTTACTCAGTCCTGTCTGTCTGTCTGGTACACCCTCTCTCCTACCCAGCTGTTACTCAGTCCTGTCTGTCTAGTACACTCTCTATCCTACCCAGCTCTTACTCAGTCCTGTCTGTCTGGTTCACCCTCTCCTCTACCCAGCTCTTACTCAGTCCTGTCTGTCTGTCTGGTTCACCCTCTCTCCTACCCAGCTCTTACTCAGTCCTGTCTGTCTATTACACCCTCTCTCCTACCCAGCTCTTTCTCAGTCCTGTCTGTCTAGTACACTCTCTCTCCTACCCAGCTCTTGCTCAGTCCTGTCTGTCTGGTTCACCCTCTCCTCTACCCAGCTCTTACTCAGTCCTGTCTGTCTGTCTGGTACACCCTCTCCTCTACCCAGCTCTTACGCAGTCCTGTCTGTCTCACTAGTACACCCTCTCTCCTACCCAGCTCTTACTCAGTCCTGTCTGTCTAGTACACCCTCTCCTCTACCCAGCTCTTACTCAGTCCTGTCTGTCTCTCTACTACACCCTCTCCTCTACCCAGCTCTTACTCAGTCCTGTCTGTCTCTCTAGTACACCCTCTCCTCTACCCAGCTCTTACTCAGTCCTGTCTGTCTCTCTAGTACACCCTCTCCTCTACCCAGCTCTTACTCAGTCCTGTCTGTCTCTCTACTACACCCTCTCCTCTACCCAGCTCTTACTCAGTCCTGTCTGTCTGTCTAGTACACCCTCTCCTCTACCCAGCTCTTACTCAGTCCTGTCTGTCTGTCTGTCTGTCTGTCTGTCTGTCTGTCTAGTACACCCTCTCTCCTACCCAGCTCTTACTCAGTCCTGTCTGTCTGTCTGTCTGTCTGTCTAGTACACCCTCTCTCCTACCCAGCTCTTACTCTGTCCTGTCTGTCTGGTACACCCTCTCTCCTACCCAGCTCTTACTCAGTCCTGTCTGTCTGGTACACCCTCTCTCCTACCCAGCTCTTACTCAGTCCTGTCTGTCTGGTACACCCTCTCTCCTACCCAGCTCTTACTCACTCCTGCCTGCCTGTCCACCATCTGGCTTGGTCTCCTCAGGCTGGCTGGCTGGGCCAGTAATTACCCACAGCTGGACTTGAAAACAAAGGCAAAGCAACACGCCCTGCAAGGCCTGGTGACGGAGGGCTAATTGATAGAGACAGGCCACAGTGGTTCACCATTCACTTAGGGATGAGTCCCAAATTACACCCTATTCCCTAGTGCAATACATTTGACCAGGGCTCATAGGGCTCTAGACAAAAGCAGTGCACTGTATGGGGAGTAGGGTGCCATTTGGGATTCAGCCTTACTGCTGTCCAGTCATTGCTTCCAGGACCGTGACATAACTTCCCCAATGGCAACATCAGTACAATCCCACCTTTTTTCTCTCTGTTTCACCTTTCTTCCAGACGTCAAAATGTTTCACCTTTCTTCCTGAGGTCAAAGTGTGGTGGAAGAGAACTGGCAGCAGCAGAGATGCCGGATGACTTTAACATCATTATTTTGGAGTTCAAGACATTGAAAATGCGTCCGCAAAGCGTATTCCTAAACTTCAACGGTCCACAAAAGGTCCTGGTAAGGAAGGCCTTGCGTTTGGCTGATATGAGGAAAAGTAATGGCGTATAATGTGACAGGATGTTCTGGAAAACAAGTGATAAGCCCTCACTACATTTGTGTGGTCGTCTCTCTTCATCTCTGATTCATTGTTGAGACGGTTAATGATGCAAACCGCTTTCAGGTGATAGTTCTGACATTCCATTACTACTGTTCTGTAGAATGATCCTTCCTCAGGGGTTAAACTGTTTCATACTAGGGAAGACGCGGCTGCCTGCTTGGTGTGAAAATCAGTGCTTTCATTGGCCCTGAACGCTGAACAACCCCACAACTGCTATACCCTCCCTCTGTACAACTGGAACCTGACAAAACCTTTACACTGATTTACATTGTCCATTCTCCAAAATGTATTTTTCAATTTGGAACCTATCAAGACACGAAGTGGAAACCATTACTCAGTGAGTCCTCAACATGAATTGCTTGCAGCTGAGATTCCAGCAGCTCTGGGAAGGCCAGAAGAAGGGAGGAGGGGAGAGAGTGAGGTCACGTCCCTAATGACACCCTATCCCCTATATAGTGTACTACATTCGACCAGGGAATAGGGTGCCATTAGGGACACAGCCTGAGAAGAGAGGAGGGGAAACTGTAGGAGGAACAAGTGCAGTTGATTCCATTGCGACTGACTGAATTCCTCCTCGGTGGGGGGTGATGCCATGTTGAGGTTTAATGGTCCCAGGAAACAGGCTCTCAGCTCTCTCAACCAGACAGGAAATGAAGTGGCAGACAGACACAGACCGGCTTGTATTTCCCTCCTCTCCCCTCTTCAGCCTTCAGCTGGACCTTGTTAGTCCGGAGACACCGGGCCTCCTGATTATGTTCCCATAGAGTGAACAGTAAACAACCCTGCAACATGTTTAACTTAAACTAACTTCTTGTGAAGGCTGCTGTGGGGTCTTGAGTTTCTCTCACACACACACACGCACACACACACACACACACACACACACACTCGCACACACACACACACACACACACATACCGACATGCGCACACACACAAAAAAACACACTGTTTGTCCCTCTCAGAGGGTAATGATAGATGGTGCCATGTTGGGAACGGTCCTGTGTAGTGAAAGACAGATTAAAGAGTCACTTCATTTAGTTTAGTTAGCCTTAACTAATATTTAGTCAATCTTTCTGTGTTAGGAAAACATTCACTGCCTCTATAACCAAAGAGCTTCAGGACTCTTAACAGTTAAACATCATATATTTAGGTCCTTCTGGTTCTACCTTATATGGGCAATGTGGGACTGGTACATACATCGTTTGACTTTTAAATAATAGTATATATAGCTGTTGTTGTTTGAATCGCAGATTGTGCCTTTCTCCTGTCTGAGAGAAAGAAAGATACATCCCCCAGTTGGGTCTAGCCATGAATCCTTCACAACAAGAGGTAAAATACGAGTGCTCAGAGATTGCCCTGATAAAGGATACGCTATAGCTTTGTGTCAGGAATGTCCAGATTTATATAGGGTCTGAGCTTGCCCTCCATATCCCATGAATTATGAATCATGCTGGTTTGATACTGGCTTAACCAGTGGCAGCAGGAGAGAGATACTTCATAGGGGATAGATGTAGGTATGTATGGCTGTGGGAGTGAGGCAGCGAGAGAGATACTTCATAGGGGATAGATGTAGGTATGTATGGCTGTGGGAGTGAGGCAGCGAGAGAGATACTTCATAGGGGATAGATGTAGGTATGTATGGCTGTGGGAGTGAGGCAGTGAGAGAGATACTTCATAGGGGATAGATGTAGGTATGTATGGCTGTGGGAGTGAGGCAGCGAGAGAGATACTTCATAGGGGATAGATGTAGGTATGTATGGCTGTGGGAGTGAGGCAGCGAGAGAGATACTTCATAGGGGATAGATGTAGGTATGTATGGCTGTGGGAGTGAGGCAGTGAGAGAGATACTTCATAGGGATAGGTGTAGGTATGTATGGCTGTGGGAGTGAGGCAGCGAGAGAGATACTTCATAGGGGATAGATGTAGGTATGTATGGCTGTGGGAGTGAGGCAGCGAGAGAGATACTTCATAGGGGATAGATGTAGGTATGTATGGTTGTGGGAGTGAGGCAGCGAGAGAGATACTTCATAGGGGATAGATGTAGGTATGTATGGCTGTGGGAGTGAGGCAGCGAGAGAGATACTTCATAGGGGATAGATGTAGGTATGTATGGCTGTGGGAGTGAGGCAGCGAGAGAGATACTTCATAGGGGATAGATGTAGGTATGTATGGCTGTGGGAGTGAGGCAGCGAGAGAGATACTTCATAGGGGATAGATGTAGGTATGTATGGCTGTGGGAGTGAGGCAGCGAGAGAGATACTTCATAGGGGATAGATGTAGGTATGTATGGCTGTGGGAGTGAGGCAGCGAGAGAGATACTTCATAGGGGATAGATGTAGGTATGTATGGCTGTGGGAGTGAGGCAGCGAGAGAGATACTTCATAGGGGATAGATGTAGGTATGTATGGCTGTGGGAGTGAGGCAGCGAGTGAGATACTTCATAGGGGATAGATGTAGGTATGTATGGCTGTGGGAGTGAGGCAGCGAGAGAGATACTTCATAGGGGATAGATGTAGGTATGTATGGCTGTGGGAGTGAGGCAGTGAGAGAGATACTTCATTGGGGATAGATGTAGGTATGTATGGCTGTGGGAGTGAGGCAGCGAGAGAGATACTTCATAGGGGATAGATGTAGGTATGTATGGCTGTGGGAGTGAGGCAGCGAGAGAGATACTTCATAGGGGATAGATGTAGGTATGTATGGCTGTGGGAGTGAGGCAGCGAGAGAGATACTTCATAGGGGATAGATGTAGGTATGTATGGCTGTGGGAGTGAGGCAGCGAGAGAGATACTTCATAGGGGATAGATGTAGGTATGTATGGCTGTGGGAGTGAGGCAGCGAGAGAGATACTTCATAGGGGATAGATGTAGGTATGTATGGCTGTGGGAGTGAGGCAGCAGGAGAGAGATACTTCATAGGGGATAGATGTAGGTATGTATGGCTGTGGGAGTGAGGCAGCGAGTGAGATACTTCATAGGGGATAGATGTAGGTATGTATGGCTGTGGGAGTGAGGCAGCGAGAGAGATACTTCATAGGGGATAGATGTAGGTATGTATGGCTGCGGGAGTGAGGCAGCGAGAGAGATACTTCATAGGGGATAGATGTAGGTATGTATGGCTGTGGGAATGAGGCAGCGAGAGAGATACTTCATAGGGGATAGATGTAGGTATGTATGGCTGTGGGAGTGAGGCAGCGAGAGAGATACTTCATAGGGGATAGATGTAGGTATGTATGGCTGTGGGATTGAGGCAGTGAGAGAGATACTTCATAGGGGATAGATGTAGGTATGTATGGCTGTGGGAGTGAGGCAGCGAGAGAGGGAGACAGGATGAGGGAGATAGAGAGTGTGTTCTGCCCAAGGTGATAAGACTGCATTTGGAGCAACAAGCTCTCACAGTCTCACTGCAAAATTAGACGTTTATCCACGTTTCTCCAAACTTCAAATTTCTAAGTTGCTCTAAATGTCAAATTTAGAAGGTTAGGGGTTCAGGTTTGGGATAGGGTTAAAAAAAAAAGTTTAGCCACTCATTTCCGAATGGTTAAGGTACGGGTTAAAGTTTGGGATAGGTTTAAAATCATATTTTTTATGAATGACTAAAAAGTAATGGGATGAGGGGTGGTGGATGTATCCATCCACCACCCCTCTCCACAACGCCCTAGCAAAACATAAGCCTACTTGATGGTAATAGTGCTCAATGTTGCCCCTAGTGGCCAGTTCGGAAGGCATTTCAAGTGGTCCTCAATATCACGTGGATAGATGTCCAATTTCGAAGTTACTCTTGAGCGATCTGCCTAGTTCGTTGCATGTTTCCTTGATGTTATTGTGCACCTTGGTCAGTTTACCTTTGATGGTCAGCCAAATGGCTTACTGCAGGGGTGTCAAACTCACTCCTAGTGAATTTGGTTTCCCCTTTCAATTAAGACCTAGACAACCATGTGAGGGGAGTTCCTAACTACTCAGTGACCTTAATTCATCAATCAAGTACAAGGGAGGAGCGAACCCCCCCCCCACCGACACCTGGTCCTCTGTGGAGTGAGTTTGAGATGTGGCTTACCATATCACTTCGAAAAATAGAAAAATATGCACATACAATTTATCAGGTGCAGGACAAAATAACTTCTCAAAGATAAAAGGAATGTCTTCAACTCTGGTATGTTCCTACGGTGATTTAAACAGATGCACAATAAAGACTAACTCAAACTCAGATCAGGACGTCTGATTAAATCACCATGGGAGCGCGCCAGAGTATTTTCTGACTGTATCACTCCTCATCGAAGCGAGCATAGAAGTTATTTAGCTTGTCTGGTAGGCTCGTGTCACTGGGCAGCTCTCGGCTGGGCTTCCCTTTGTAGTCTGTAATAGTTTGCAAGCCCTGCCACATCCGACGAGCATTGGAGCCGGTGTAGTATGATTTGATCTTAGCCCTGTATTGAAGTTTTGCCTGTTTGATGGTTTGTTGGAGGGCATAGCGGGAAATCTTCTAAGGTTCTGGGTTAGAGTCCCGCTCCTTGAAAGCGGCAGCTTTAGCCTTTAGCTCAGTGCAGATGTTGCCTGTAATCCATGGCTTCTGGTTGGGGTATGTACGTACAGTCACTGTGAGGACGACGTCATCGATGCACTTATTGATGAAGCCAGTGACTGATGTGGTGTACTCCTCAATGCCATTGGAAGAATCCCGGAACATGTTCCAGTCTGTGAAAGCAAAACAGTCCTGTAGTTTAGCACCTGCTTCATCTGACCACTTTTTTAAAGACCAAGTCACTGGTCCTCCCTGCTTTCATTTTTGCTTGTAAGCAGGAATCAGGAGGATAGAGTTGTGGTCGGATTTACCAAATGGAGGGCGAGGGAGAGCTTTGTACGCATCGCTGTGTGTGGATTCGAGGTGGTCTAGAATTTTTTTTACCTCTGGTTGCACATTTAACATGTTGATATAAATTTGGTAGAACTGATTTAACCCCTCTCTGTCTAGTTCCCCGACTTTCCACCTGACTGACGTGCCCAAAATAAACTGCCTGTTACTTACGCCCAGAAGCCAGGATATGCATATAATAGAACTGGCCACTAGGGGCAACATTGAGCACTATGGTACCATTAGATAGAAAACACTTTGAAGTTTATAAAACTGTTAAAATAATGTCTGAGACTATAACATAATTGATATGGCAGGCAAAAATCCAAAGAAAATACGACCAGAATAATTTTATTTTGAGCTCCCAGGCTCTTATAATGGGTTCCTATTGTTTCTATGTAAATCTGTCTCCCAGATTGCAATTCCTATGGCTTCCACTAGATGTAAACAGTCTTTATTCAAGGTTTCAGGCTTGTTTTTTGAAAAAACTAACAAGTATTTGGAGATGTGGTGAGAAGAGCACCGGAACAATATCAGTCTTTTGGTGCGCGTGGGCGAGGGAGTGTGCGTGGGGCGAGGGAGTGCGCGTGGGCGAGGGAGTGTGCGTGGGCGTGCGCGTGGGAGAGGGCGTGCGCGTTAATTTTCCTTTCCTATTGAACATACTACTTTCCGTATGAAATATTATAGTTTATTTACATTTTAGAGTACCTGAGGATTAAATAGAAACGTTGTTTGACTTGTTTGGAGGAAGTTTAAGGGTAGCTTTTTGGACTCCTTTGAATGCATGTTGAGCGAGTGGATTACTGAAATCGATGGTGCCAACTAAACAGACCTTTTGGGATATAAAGAAGGATTTTATCTAACAAACGACCCTTCATGTTGTAGCTGGGACCCTTGGGACTGCAAACAGAGGAAGATCTGTAAACGTAAGTGATTTATTTAATCGCTATTTGTGATTTTGTGAAGCCTGTGCTGGTTGAAAAATATGTTGATGTGGGGCGCCATCCTCAGACAATCGCATGGTGCTTTCGCCATAAAGCCTTTTTGAAACCGGACAACATAGTTAGATTAGCAATAATTTAAGCTTTTAAATGATATAAGACACTTGTATGGTCATGAATGTTTAATATTACGATTATTTATTTGAATTGTGCGCCCTCCAATTTCTCAGGATGTTGTCGGCTTGTGTCCCACTAGCAGGGCGCCTTGATTTAAATTTCCCTGCATTAAAGTCTCCGGCCACTAGGAGCGCCGCCTCTGGATGAGCGTTTTCCTGTTTGCTTATGGCAGAATACAGTTCATTTAGTGCGGTTTTAGTTCCAACCTCGCTCTGTGGTGGTATATAGACAGCTACGAAAATAACAGATGGGTACATAGTGAGGTCTGCATCTTATCTGCAGCTTATTTGGGGTGGCTGGTAGCCTAGTGATTAGGGCGTTAGGCCAGTAACCGAAAGGTTGCAAGATTGAATCCCTGAGATGACAAGGTGAAAATCTGTCGTTCTGCCCCTGAACAAAGCAGTTAACCCAATGTTCCTAGGCCGTCATTGTAAATAAGAATTTGTTCTTAACTGACTTGCCCAGGTAAATAAAAAATAAAAACATGAAGTAGATTATCATAAGAAACTCCACCTCAGGCGATCAAAACTTTGAGACTTCCTTAGATATCGTGCACCAACTGTTGTTTCCATAAATGCATAGGCCCCCACCCGTGTCTTACAGGAGTCTGCTGTTCTGTCTTACCAATAGAGTGTATAACCCGCCAGCGCTATGTTCTTAATGTCGTCATTCATCCACAACTCGGTGAAGCAAAACATATTGCAGTTTTTAATGTCCCGTTGGTAGGATATACGTGCTTTCAGTTCGTTCCATTTATTTTCTAGCGATGGAACGTTAGCTAGCAGAACTGAGGGCAAAGGCAGACTAGCCACTCGTCGCCTGGTCCTCACAAAGCACCCTGAACTTTTGCCTCAGAATCGACGTTTCCTTCTCCAGTGAATCACGGGGATTGGGGCCTGGTCGGGTGTCAACAGTTTATCCCTCGCTTTCGACTGATTGAAGACAAACTATTTGTCCAGTTTGAGGTGAGAAATCCCAGTTGTGATGTCCAGAAGCTCTTTTGGGTCATAAGAGACGGTAGCAGCAACATTATGTACAAAACAAGTTACGAGCAATGCTACTAAAAAACAAACCAAATAGAATAGTTGGTGAGGGCCGATAAGACGGCAGGCCTACCCTCCGGCGCCATCAGAAACTGGGACAGGTGGAGTCCGGTCCGTATATCGATACCCTTTTCAGCGATCAGTGAGGATTTAGGTGTTTTTCTCCTCCTCCCTCATCTCTAAATGATCTCTCTGACAGAAATCAACGCTCCAATGTGCCAGCGCCACAAAAACAAGCAGCCAATTATGGAACGTGTGTGTGTCCTTCTAACAAAGAATGTGTGTGTGTCCTTCTAACGAAGAATGTGTGTGTGTCCTTCTAACGAAGAATGTGTGTGTGTCCTTCTAACGAAGAATGTGTGTGTGTCTTTCTAACGAAGAATGTGTGTGTGTCCTTCTAACGAAGAATGTGTGTGTGTCCTCCTAACGAAGAATGTGTGTGTGTCCTTCTAACGAAGAATGTGTGTGTGTCCTTTTAACGAAGAATGTGTGTGTGTCCTTCTAACGAAGAATGTGTGTGTGTCCTTCTAACGAAGAACGTGTGTGTGTCCTCCTAACGAAGAATGTGTGTGTGTCCTTCTAACGAAGAACGTGTGTGTGTCCTCCTAACGAAGAATGTGTGTGTGTCCTTCTAACGAAGAACGTGTGTGTGTCCTCCTAACGAAGAATGTGTGTGTGTTCTAACGAAGAATGTGTGTGTGTTGTAACGAAGAATGTGTGTGTGTCCTTCTAACGAAGAATGTGTGTGTGTTCTAACGAAGAATGTGTGTGTGTTGTAACAAAGAATGTGTGTGTGTCCTTCTAACGAAGAATGTGTGTGTGTCCTTCTAACGAAGAATGTGTGTGTGTCCTCCTAACGAAGAATGTGTGTGTGTCCTCCTAACGAAGAATGTGTGTGTGTCCTCCTAACGAAGAATGTGTGTGTGTCCTCCTAACGAAGAATGTGTGTCCTCCTAACGAAGAATGTGTGTGTGTCCTTCTAACGAAGAATGTGTGTGTGTCCTTCTAACGAAGAATGTGTGTGTGTCCTCCTAACGAAGAATGTGTGTGTGTCCTCCTAACGAAGAATGTGTGTCCTCCTAACGAAGAATGTGTGTGTGTCCTTCTAACGAAGAATGTGTGTGTGTCCTTCTAACGAAGAATGTGTGTGTGTCCTCCTAACGAAGAAAGTGTGTGTGTCCTCCTAACAAAGAACGTGTGTGTCCTCCTAACGAAGAATGTGTGTGTGTCCTTCTAACGAAGAATGTGTGTGTGTCCTTCTAACGAAGAATGTGTGTGTGTCCTCCTAACGAAGAACGTGTGTGTCCTCCTAACGAAGAATGTGTGTGTGTCCTCCTAACGAAGAATGTGTGTGTGTCCTCCTAACGAAGAATGTGTGTGTGTCCTCCTAACGAAGAATGTGTGTGTGTCCTTCTAACGAAGAACGTGTGTGTGTTGTAATGAAGAACGTGTGTGTGTTGTAATGAAGAATGTGTGTGTGTTGTAATGAAGAATGTGTGTGTGTTGTAATGAAGAATGTGTGTGTGTTGAAATGAAGAATGTGTGTGTGTTGTAACGAGGCCACTGGGACCGGAGAGGGAACGGATTACTATTACACCCAGAGAGCTGAACCTGAATATGGTCCACACACACCAGACACACACACACACACACACACACACACACACACACACACACACACACACACACACACACACACACACACACACACACACACACACACACACACACACACACACACACAGTGTGATGACAGCAGTGTGTCAGCTGCCAGAGGACAGGGGAAATCAAACACGACACAACATCTAGAGGAACCAATAAGGCTGAACTCTGATCAAAGCTCTTCCTGTAAGGAAAGAGGTTCAGTTCCACTTCACTGACTTCTCTACAATCCAAACAGAACTCTAATACCCATGACATCAGTCACCAAGATCCTCACAACATTCATGGCTGTACACATACTAATTCTAACAGGCCATTAGGCTGCTTACAGACACTAACTTAAAACAACTTTTGATTTGGACAAACATATTGTAACATGTAACAATTAATGACACGGTAAACTAGGAACAGTGGGTTAACTGCCTGTTCAGGGGCAGAACAACCGATTTTTACCTTGTCAGGTCGGGAATTCGATCTTGCAACTTTTCGGTTTCTAGTCCAACGCTCTGACCACTAGGCTACCTGCTCTAACCACTGGGCTACCTGCTCTAACCACTAGGCTACCTGCTCTAACCACTAGGCTACCTGCTCTAACCACTAGGCTTCCTGCTCTAACCACTGGGCTACCTGCTCTAACCACTAGGCTACCTGCTCTAACCACTAGGCTACCTGCTCTAACCACTAGGCTCCCTGCTCTAACCACTGGGCTACCTGCTCTAACCACTAGGCTACCTGCTCTAACCACTAGACTACCTGCTCTAACCACTAGGCTAACTGCTCTAACCACTGGGCTACCTGCTCTAACCACTAGGCTACCTGCTCTAACCACTAGGCTTCCTGCTCTGACCACTAGACTACCTGCTCTAACCACTAGGCTAACTGCTCTAACCACTGGGCTACCTGCTCTAACCACTGGGCTACCTGCTCTAACCACTAGACTACCTGCTCTGACCACTAGGTACCTGCCACCCCAGATATGTAGTGGTGTAATAATAATGTTATATGATGCACTGTTTTATCTTTTGTTTTATGTGTTTGGACCCCAGGAAGAGTAGCTGCTGCCTTGGCAACAGCTATTGGGGTTCCATAATAAACACCAGGAAGAGTAGCTGCTGCCTTGGCAACAGCTATTGGGGTTCCATAATAAACACCAGGAAGAGTAGCTGCTGCCTTGGCAACAGCTATTGGGGTTCCATAATAAACACCAGGAAGAGTAGCTGCTGCCTTGGCAACAGCTATTGGGGTTCCATAATAAACCCCAGGAAGAGTAGCTGCTGCCTTGGCAACAGCTATTGGGGTTCCATTATAAACCCCAGGAAGAGTAGCTGCTGCCTTGACAACAGCTATTGGGGTTCCATAATAAACCCCAGGAAGAGTAGCTGCTGCCTTGACAACAGCTATTGGGGTTCCATAATAAACCCCAGGAAGAGTAGCTGCTGCCTTGACAACAGCTATTGGGGTCCCTAATGAAATACAGTTCTATCCTTAGTCTTATGCGTCTCTTTCCCCACTAACTAGTCTTGTGAGACAATCTGATCTGCTTCAATATCATACTGCAGTTAAGTTTAATAGAATTATTAGTGACTGTCCAGTCAGAGGAATAGTTGACAGGTGATGGATGCTTGGCAGGACAGAGACTTCCTGTTTGGCAGTTGCAGGAATTCTGGGATGTGCTGAGGCCAGAGCTGACTGTGTGCCCATGCAAACACACACACACACACACACACACACACACACACACACACACACACACACACACACACACACACACACACACACACACACACACACACACACACACACACACACACACACACACACACACAGCCCTGCTCTCCAGTCTAAAGGAGTCCACTGTATACAGATCTGCTATTACTGCTGCTGTTTCATGTGGGGGTACCGAGGGCCAAGTCAATAAGATAGTAGAGGTACACCTCAGAGTTTTTGTTGGCCAGGAAGTTGCAGTTTGTGTGTATTTAACACTGTCAGTCACGGAGTGTAAACCTAGTCTTGTTGACTGACCATGTTTGTAATGTTAACAGAGCTCCTCTCTGCCTCTCAGTTTGGTGTGGGGGAATGACCTGCATGGCCTCTGCTACACTGCCCCACAGCACTGTGTGTGTGTGTGTGTCTTACATACTGAGTGTGCTGCTGTGTGGAGACCTCAGGGCTTTGTAAATGTGAACCCAGGTGTAGTATGCTGTAGTAGTCCTGAGAGTCTCGTGGGGAATCAGACCTGAGTCAGCACAGGAAACAGGGAGGATAGAATAACTGCCTCCCACATGGCACCCTATTCCCTACATAGTGCACTACTTTTGACCAGAGCTCTATGGGCCCTGGTTAAAAGCAGTCCACTATTTAGGGAAATTAGGTGCCATTTGGGACCAATGACTTTCCTTTTAGTGTGAACTATACAATTATGGTTTCTAATACATCCTCACAAATAACTCTAGTGTGAGTTTAAATCAGGTGTTCGTCCAGTGCCTCGGTCCCTAGGGGCGATACAATACCATCAATCTAATATATTGATCATTGTGCGTCTATCAAAGGCTGTAGAAGTGTTATATCATTGGAGATTCAAAAGCAGGGCTGCAATGAAGATTGCCAGGAGAATATACCAGTGAGAATATAGCAGTGAGAGTATAGCAGTGAGAATATAGCAGTGAGTATATAGCAGTGAGAATATAGCAGTGAGAATATAGCAGTGAGAATATAGCAGTGAGAGTATAGCAGTGAGAGTATAGCAGTGAGAATATAGCAGTGAGAATATAGCAGTGACAATATAGCAGTGAGAATATAGCAGTGAGAATATAGCAGTGAGAGTATAGCAGTGAGAATATAGCAGTGAGAATATAGCAGTGAGAATATAGCAGTGAGAATATAGCAGTGAGAGTATAGCAGTGAGAATATAGCAGTGAGAATATAGCAGTGAGAATATAGCAGTGTTATAAATCAGTGTTCAGACAGTCGCTGATTGTTTGAGTACAAGTTGTTGTCATGGATATGAGTTGTTGTAAATATCTTGTATTTAATGGTTTAAAGATGATTCTGAGGAGAACAGAGTTCTGTCGTGAGACGTGTACTGAATTTGAGTTTCTACCACAATAGTGAACATTCTGACAATCAGAAGAAAACATTTAACATGTAGGAAGTTATATTTATTGTAGACTCTACAGCCTTATTGCAGTGGGTGTTTGCCAGTCAGTTCAGGGTGTTTTAAGAGTTCCCTCTTGACTGTGTAAATATGGTCACTCTTCCTGGGGTCCAAACACATGAAGGCACTTACATTACATATCAAACTAATAATGAAACAGTTAAAGACATAGCATTATTACACCACTACATCTCTACAATATAAAATGTATAATAACTGCTATTGGTTAAACATAAGAGTATATCATTCTGTTTTTAGGATTTTTTTTAATTTACAAAACGGCATCCTATTCCTTATATAGTTCCCTATGGGCCCTGGTCAAACGTAGTGCACTATATAGAGGATAGGGTGCCGTTTTGTAAATTAAAAAAAGGCCGCCACAGACCACTACAGGCCGCTACAGGCCCCCACAGGCCCCCACAGACCGCTACAGGCCGCTACAGGCCGCCACAGGCCGCCACAGGCCCCCACAGACAGCCACAGGCCGCCACAGGCCCCCACAGGCCCCCACAGGCCCCCACAGACCGCTACAGGCCACAACAGGCCACCACAGACCGCTACAGGCCACTACAGGCCACTACAGGCCACCACAGACCGCTACAGGCCACTACAGGCCACCACAGACCGCTACAGGCCACTACAGGCCATCACAGACCGCTACAGACCACTACAGACCGCTACAGGCCACTACAGGCCACCACAGACCGCTACAGGCCACTACAGGCCACCACAGACCGCTACAGGCCCCCACAGACCCCCACAGGCCGCCCCAACACCGTTGTTATTGTTTTTGTTGCCGTGCTGAGGCGCGTTGTGCATCAAGGTAAATTAAATCGCAGTACATATTGTGCTCTTCTATCGAGCGTGAAATGATGGGGAAAAACACTGTTGGTTGTTTGCAGTAACTTCTTTGTTGTTGTAATATCCCAAACTGACAGTTTCACCATTACGGATTCCAGCACAGAAAAACAACATCAAACCTTTGAGTTCGAGCAGTAAAATAAACTTTCAGAAATACACAGAAAAACATGAAATAGTAATACCCATTCAAATGTATTTCAAATGGAATATTTTATTTGTTCTTGTTGTTTGTTTTAATATATTTAATGAATCTACTTCATCAGGCAAAAATGTTCATCTACTTTCCTACATCCCCCCCTCATACTGCAACCTAATTGTCGCCCAAACTCTCAGTCAAACTCTCTCTTCCTCTCCATCTTGTTGTTACTTGGTTGATCCCATCTGTTGGAGTAGAGAGAGTAGAGTTTTGACAGGCAGAGGTCCTGCTCCCTGAGAGTTAGCGCTCAGCTCGAGGGGGCTTGTTACGATCAGGGGTGAACTAGCCGCCCGTCCATCACCCTGACAGGACTGACAGCCATTCAGCCAGACCTGAAGAGGCCCTGCCAGCAATCAAAGGCTTTTTCATTGAGGGAATCCAGCTCTAGTCTGTCATCAGGGAGGGGGTGTTACCAGCTGTCAGACCCAGAGAAGAGAAGAGGGGTCCCCTCTAGTACCGCCCCCTCCTCTCCTCCCTCTTCTCTCCTTTCTACTCCCTCTGTCAACTTTCTAGACCGAGGCATTGGGCCAGAGCAGGAGCTCCACCCTCTCTCTTGCTCTGTCTCTGTGTCTCTCTCTCTCTCCTTCTCTCTTTCGTTCTCTCTCACTCTTTCTCTCTCTCACTCTTCCTCACTCTCTCACTCACTTTCTCTCTCTCTCTACATTTCTCTCTCTCGTTCTCTCTTTCATTCTCTTCCTCTCTCTCTCTCTCTTTCGTTCTCTCTCTCTCTTTCGTTCTCTCTCACTCTTTCTCTCTCACTTTCTCTCTCTCCCTCCCTCTCTCTCTCTCTCTTTCGTTCTCTCTCACTCTTTCTCTCTCTTACTTTCGCTCACTTTCTCTCTTCCCCCCTCTTTCTCTCTTCGCCTCTCTCTCTCTCTTTATGTGAAAACATAAAGATAGATCGTCTTTAGCATTTATATCATCGTTGGTCTATCTATTGCCTAGTGGTTCATTTTGAGGGTGTATACTGAAGCAACGTTAGAAAGAAATGTGATCCAACCTGAATACATCCCCTGTAATCAGTAGGGTACCACACATTGTCTGGGTTGAACATGTGATGACAGGAGAGGTTTGCGTGTCTAGATCCAGCTGCTGGTTGTGGCAGGAACAACTAGTGTCTGTGGGTGTGACTACCCTCGGTAGTCACACCCACACCTCTCACACAGCCCTCTTTTCATTTTGCTACCAGACTAATTATTGTCCATTTTGAAATAGTTATTTTAGTACTACAAAATAAGTGCCCACTCTGTATTTCATTGCGGGCCCACCTCAAAATAAATGAAATGCCAGGGGAGATATTAGCCTGAGTGCCAGACTGTGCTGTCATGCCAAACATGTGAAAACTATTGGATGGTCCCGTGTGGCTCATTTGGTAGAGCATGGTGCTTGCAATGCCAGGGTTGAAGGTTTGATTCCCACAGAGGACCAGCACAGAAATGTATCCACTCACTATTGTACATCTCTCTGAATTAGAGTGTCTGAGAAAATGACTGAAATGTAAATGATAGACTCTGGTTGTATTTGTGGCGCATTGACCAAAACACTAATCTGTCATGAATTTCACTACACCCAATCTGTCATGAATTTCACTACACCCGCAATCACATCAGCTAAATATGTGTATGGACCAATCACATCAGCTAAATATGTGTATGGACCAATCACATCAGCTAAATATGTGTATGGACCAATCACATCAGCTAAATATGTTTATGGACCAATCACATCAGCTAAATATGTGTATGGACCAATAACATGTGATTTGATTTGAACAGGAAAATGAGGAAGGATCAGACTCAGTGGAAGAAAGGAAAATGAATTCCCTCTTTAGAAATGCTCTTTAAAGCTACAATCCTTAGTTGAAACAATAACTGAAAGGCTGAGGGATGGGCCTGAAGAAATGTCACCACTCTCAAAGTCATAGACAGCGCAGTCTGTTTGTGCTATCATGCCAAATCCCTGGGCCTCAACATGTTGTCTGGACAAGGACAGCGCCGTACTTGGCTAGAGAACAAACAGATCTGGGACCAGGGGATCTACCTGTGGGACTCTTTTCATTGGGTCATCAAACTAAACCACGTTTATCTTGGAATGACATATATCTCTCCATTTACTCTGGATGCATGAATACCCAATCTAAATACACTATCTACACATTATGAGGATACCAGAGAGCGCTGGAGACAATAGCTACATAAACAAATACGTTGTAGATATTTTTTTGTAGGTGAACATGTGTGATAATTCATAAAGAATGAAGTTGTATTCACTACCTGTAAATACAACATTGACTTTTAATCAAGTGTAACTGTGAAGTGTTGAACCTTGAAGTTCTCCGAAGGAGGGAGTTCAGCTCAGTCACAGATTGATGATCCACTCGGGACCAGGGCTTAGATGGGATGTGAAGGAAAAAACAGGGTTCACCTCAAGATGTCACTGTAGATTGATGAGCCACTCGGGACCAGGGCTTAGATGGGATGTGAAGGAAAAAACAGGGTTCACCTCAAGATGTCACTGTAGATTGAAGATCCACTCGGGACCAGGGCTTAGATGGGATGTGAAGGAAAAAACAGGGTTCACCTCAAGATGTCACTGTAGATTGATGATCCACTCGGGACCAGGGCTTAGATGGGATGTGAAGGAAAAAACAGGGTTCACCTCAAGATGTCACTGTAGATTGATGAGCCACTCGGGACCAGGGCTTAGATGGGATGTGAAGGAAAAAACAGGGTTCACCTCAAGATGTCACTGTAGATTGATGAGCCACTCGGGACCAGGGCTTAGATGGGATGTGAAGGAAAAAACAGGGTTCACCTCAAGATGTCACTGTAGATTGATGAGCCACTCGGGACCAGGGCTTAGATGGGATGTGAAGGAAAAAACAGGGTTCACCTCAAGATGTCACTGTAGATTGATGATCCACTCGGGACCAGGGCTTAGATGGGATGTGAAGGAAAAAACAGGGTTCACCTCAAGATGTCACTGTAGATTGAAGATCCACTCGGGACCAGGGCTTAGATGGGATGTGAAGGAAAAAACAGGGTTCACCTCAAGATGTCACTGTAGATTGATGAGCCACTCGGGACCAGGGCTTAGATGGGATGTGAAGGAAAAAACAAGGTTCACCTCAAGATGTCACTGTAGATTGAAGATCCACTCGGGACCAGGGCTTAGATGGGATGTGAAGGAAAAAACAAGGTTCACCTCAAGATGTCACTGTAGATTGATGAGCCACTCGGGACCAGGGCTTAGATGGGATGTGAAGGAAAAAACAGGGTTCACCTCAAGATGTCACTGTAGATTGAAGATCCACTCGGGACCAGGGCTTAGATGGGATGTGAAGGAAAAAACAAGGTTCACCTCAAGATGTCACTGTAGATTGATGAGCCACTCGGGACCAGGGCTTAGATGGGATGTGAAGGAAAAAACAGGGTTCACCTCAAGATGTCACTGTAGATTGATGAGCCACTCGGGACCAGGGCTTAGATGGGATGTGAAGGAAAAAACAGGGTTCACCTCAAGATGTCACTGTAGATTGATGAGCCACTCGGGACCAGGGCTTAGATGGGATGTGAAGGAAAAAACAGGGTTCACCTCAAGATGTCACTGTAGATTGATGATCCACTCGGGACCAGGGCTTAGATGGGATGTGAAGGAAAAAACAGGGTTCACCTCAAGATGTCACTGTAGATTGATGATCCACTCGGGACCAGGGCTTAGATGGGATGTGAAGGAAAAAACAGGGTTCACCTCAAGATGTCACTGTAGATTGATGAGCCACTCGGGACCAGGGCTTAGATGGGATGTGAAGGAAAAAACAGGGTTCACCTCAAGATGTCACTGTAGATTGATGAGCCACTCGGGACCAGGGCTTAGATGGGATGTGAAGGAAAAAACAGGGTTCACCTGAAGATGTCACTGTAGATTGATGAGCCACTCGGGACCAGGGCTTAGATGGGATGTGAAGGAAAAAACAGGGTTCACCTCAAGATGTCACTGTAGATTGAAGATCATTATTGATGTTTAAAGAAAACAGAATGTATTTGAAATGAGTTCAGGTGTTGTTTTTCACCCTGCAACAGCGTGTGTTTATTCTGCTGACGTGACAGGTTACAGTGGTACAGCTCTGCAGGAGACTGGGAGACCTACAGGAACACAGATATCACACATCAACGAGTGGATGGAAAAAAAACATATTAATGTTGGCCTTTTCAAGCATCCAGTAAACAAATGAGTAATCAATAAATTGATTGATTGATTGATTGATGAGTAATCTCTAGTATCACCTTGCTTGTCTGTGGTTTTTGTGTGTGAAGTTTTGAACAGATGTGAAAAAAACCTGTAAAACTGTCAGAGTTCCCATTGCTGTTATTGTGAGACTGTCTGTGCGGTTTAGTGTTGTAATAATCTCGGTTAACCCAGAACTAAAATCTCGTAGTCTTTACGTAGTCTGTCCACGAAAAGACTAGTGTTGTTAAACAAAGGTTTGCCATGGTTGATATGTGTCCTGGGGCTAGACTAGTATCAGAGGAGAGGGCTGGGATCCTGCAGGGGGGAGAGGAGGGGGAAGAGGAGGGCCCTCAGGTCCTGTGTGGGAGCAGCAACCTCTGACCTCCTCCTTTCCTTATTTTTCTACACTTAACCCCCACCCTCCATCTATCCTCTCTCTCTCAACCCCACCCTCCATCTCTCCTCTCCTCTCTCTCAACTCCCACCCTCCATCTCTTCTCTCTCTCTCCTCTCTCTCTCAACTCCCACCCTCCATCTCTCCTCTCCTCTCTCTCAACCCCCATCCTCCATCTCTCGTCTCTCTTTCAACCCCCACCCTCCATCTCTCCTCTCTCTCTCCCCTCTCTCTCACCCCCACCATCTCTCCTCTCTCTCTCTCAACCCCCACCCCCATCACTCCTCTCTCTCAACCCCCACCCTCCATCTCTCCTCTCCTCTCTCTCAACTCCCACCCTCTATCTCTTCTCTCTCTCTCAACCCCCACCCTCCATCTCTCCTCTCTCTCTCCTCTCTCTCTCAACTCCCACCCTCCATCTCTCCTCTCTCTCAACCCCCATCCTCCATCTCTCCTCTCTCTTTCAACCCCCACCCTCCATCTCTCCTCTCTCTCTCACCCCCGCCCTGCATCTCTCCTCTCTCTCTCAACCCCATCCTCCATCTCTCCTCTCTCTCTTACCCCCACCCTACATCTCTCCTCTCTCTCTCAACCCCCACCCTCCATCACTCCTCTCTCTCAACCCCCACCCTCCATCTCTCCTCTCTCTTTCAAACCCCCACCCTCCATCTCTCCTCTCTCTCTCTCAATCCCCACCCTCCATCTCTCCTCTCTCAATCCCCCCACCCTCTACAATATTTATGCTCTCTCTCGCCCAATTTCTCTTAGCTTTATATGTGTCCAAAGCAGAGACAATGTTGACCAAACATAGAACCCTGGCATCTAGTCTTGTTTTGTCATGTCTGAGAGCACTGTTTGGCCGACCACGGGCAATGGACACATCACTTACAGACTTAATCCTTTTAGTTCCTGGAGGAACATAGGGCCTGTACTAAAGTTATCCTCTTAGTTCCTGGAGGAACATAGGGCCTGTACTAAAGTTATCCTCTTAGTTCCTGGAGGAACATGGGGCCTATACTAAAGTTATCCTCTTAGTTCCTGGAGGAACATAGGGCCTGTACTAAAGTTATCCTCTTAGTTCCTGGAGGAACATGGGGCATGTACTAAAGTTATCCTCTTAGTTCCTGGAGGAACATAGGGCCTGTTATAAAGTTATCCTCTTAGTTCCTGGAGGAACATGGGCCTGTACTAAAGTTATCCTCTTAGTTCCTGGAGGAACATGGGCCTGTACTAAAGTTATCATCTTAGTTCCTGGAGGAACATAGGGCCTGTACTAAAGTTATCCTCTTAGTTCCCGGAGGAACATAGGGCCTGTACTAAGGTTATCCTCTTAGTTCCTGGAGGAACACAGGGCCTGTACTAAAGTTATCCTCTTAGTTCCTGGAGGAACATAGGGCCTGTTATAAAGTTATCCTCTTAGTTCCTGGAGGAACACAGGGCCTGTACTAAAGTTATCCTCTTAGTTCCTGGAGGAACATAGGGCCTGTACTAAAGTTATCCTCTTAGTTCCTGGAGGAACATAGGGCCTGTACTAAAGTTATCCTCTTAGTTCCTGGAGGAACACAGGGCCTGTACTAAAGTTATCCTCTTACTTCCTGGAGGAACATAGGGCCTGTACTAAAGTTATCCTCTTAGTTCCTGGAGGAACATAGGGCCTGTACTAAAGTTATCCTCTTAGTTCCTGGAGGAACATAGGGCCTGTACTAAAGTTATCCTCTTAGTTCCTGGAGGAACACAGGGCCTGTACTAAAGTTATCCTCTTAGTTCCTGGAGGAACATAGGGCCTGTACTAAAGTTATCCAATATTGCTGGTCTTGGGTTGCTATTTTTGCCTCTGACCATGACAGCAGATCTTCTTGAGTTCTGCATGTGAAATTCTGTGCCAGGTCAAGGCTGGGCGTGAGTTCTGCATGTGAACTTCTGTGCCAGGTCAAGGTTGGGCGTGAGTTCTGCATGTGAACTTCTGTGCCAGGTCAAGGTTGGGCGTGAGTTCTGCATGTGAACTTCTGTGCCAGGTCAAGGTTGGGCGTGAGTTCTGCATGTGAACTTCTGTGCCAGGTCAAGGTTGGGCGTGAGTTCTGCATGTGAACTTCTGTGCCAGGTCAAGGCTGGGCGTGAGTTCTCTATGTGAACTTCTGTGCCAGGTCAAGGCTGGGCGTGAGTTCTGCATGTGAACTTCTGTGCCAGGTCAAGGCTGGGCGTGAGTTCTGCATGTGAACTTCTGTGCCAGGTCAAGGTTGGGCGTGAGTTCTGCATGTGAACTTCTGTGCCAGGTCAAGGCTGGGCGTGAGTTCTGCATGTGAACTTCTGTGCCACGTCAAGGTTGGGCGTGAGTTCTGCATGTGAACTTCTGTGCCAGGTCAAGGCTGGGCGTGAGTTCTGCATGTGAACTTCTGTGCCAGGTCAAGGCTGGGCGTGAGTTCTGCATGTGAACTTCTGTGCCAGGTCAAGGTTGGGCGTGAGTTCTGCATGTGAACTTCTGTGCCAGGTCAAGGCTGGGCGTGAGTTCTCTATGTGAACTTCTGTGCCAGGTCAAGGCTGGGCGTGAGTTCTGCATGTGAACTTCTGTGCCAGGTCAAGGCTGGGCGTGAGTTCTGCATGTGAACTTCTGTGCCAGGTCAAGGTTGGGCGTGAGTTCTGCATGTGAACTTCTGTGCCAGGTCAAGGCTGGGCGTGAGTTCTGCATGTGAACTTCTGTGCCACGTCAAGGTTGGGCGTGAGTTCTGCATGTGAACTTCTGTGCCAGGTCAAGGCTGGGCGTGAGTTCTGCATGTGAACTTCTGTGCCACGTCAAGGTTGGGCGTGAGTTCTGCATGTGAACTTCTGTGCCAGGTCAAGGCTGGGCGTCCTTTTCTGCGCCTGCCTTTTCTAAGACCTGTAGCTTGTGTTCTGCTCCATAGAGTAGCAGTAGGCAACGGATAACAACAGTTAAAAGGGTGCCGTGAAAAGGTGACGAGCATCAGTTCCTCCTGTCTATGTCATAAGGAACAGGATGACGTCACTTCTGAGCCGTGCTGCTTCTTCTCAATGAATATTTAATGTGTCAAAACACTGAGGGGCCTTTGATTGGGACAGGAAACCAAACCAAGCAGACAAGGTAGCACAATAAACGTTGAAGAACAACATGTGTACAGTACATGTATCTCCACCGGGTCCCAAACACTTTGATTGATTTCTGCAGTTAAGAACAGCATCTTGAAGTCTTTGTCTCTCTATTGCACACAAAAGCCTTTTGAATGCCGAGCCCTGGAGTGAAGGGAGGTGTGAAGAGAGAAAGAGGGAGATATAGAGAAGTTAAAACCTTTGACAGACGAGAGAACCAACACAAGTTCCTTCCACATCCACACAGAGAATATGTGGTACTGTACAGCTGTACGGGGAGTTGGATCTATGGATCTGAGGGCTTCTGTTTTAACGTTCAATCAACCAGATCCCAACCAGGACATCATCATCACCACCACCAGGTTCAATCAACCAGATCCCAACAGGACATCATCCCCACCACCAGGTTACATCAACCAGATCCCAAAAGGACATCATCCCCACCACCAGGTTACATCAACCAGATCCCAACAGGACATCATCCCCACCACCAGGTTACATCAACCAGATCCCAACAGGACATCATCCCCACCACCAGGTTACATCAACCAGATCCCAACCAGGACATCATCCCCACCACCAGGTTACATCAACCAGATCCCAACAGGACATCATCCCCACCACCAGGTTACATCAACCAGATCCCAACAGGACATCATCCCCACCACCAGGTTACATCAACCAGATCCCAACAGGACATCATCCCCACCAGCAGGTTACATCAACCAGATCCCAACCAAGACATCATCCCCACCACCAGGTTACATCAACCAGATCCCAACAGGACATCATCCCCACCACCAGGTTACATCAACCAGATCCCAACAGGACATCATCCCCACCACCAGGTTACATCAACCAGATCCCAACCAAGACATCATCCCCACCACCAGGTTACATCAACCAGATCCCAACAGGACATCATCCCCACCACCAGGTTACATCAACCAGATCCCAACAGGACATCATCCCCACCACCAGGTTACATCAACCAGATCCCAACCAGGACATCATCCCCACCACCAGGTTACATCAACCAGATCCCAACAGGACATCATCCCCACCACCAGGTTACATCAACCAGATCCCAACCAGGACATCATCCCCACCACCAGGTTACATCAACCAGATCCCAACAGCAGAGGAGGGCAGCCGTGTTGTCATATTCCTTTATGTTGTTGTTTTCTGTTGTTTTTGGTCCTGTGTGGCTCAGTTGGTGTGGCACCACAACACATTTACATTTAAATCTGAGTCCTGTCTTTTATCTAGTCCTGTCTAGTCCTGTCTTCCTATCTAGTCCTGTCTAGTTCTGTCTTCCCATCTAGTCCTGTCTTCCTATCTAGTCGTGTCTAGTTCTGTCTTCCCATCTAGTCCTATCTAGTTCTGTCTTCCTATCTAGTCCTGCCTGCCTATCTAGTTCTGTCTTCCCATCTAGTCCCGTCTTCCTATCTAGTCCTGCCTTCCTATCTAGTCCTGTCTTCCTATCTAGTCCTGTATTTTAGTCCTGTCTTCCTATCTAGTCCTGTCTTCCTACCTAGTTCTGTCTTCCTATCTAGTCCTGTCCCAAGGCTGGGCGTGAGTTCTGCATGTGAACTTCTGTGCCAGGTCAAGGCTGGGCGTGAGTTCTGCATGTGAACTTCTGTGCCAGGTCAAGGTTGGGCGTGAGTTCTGCATGTGAACTTCTGTGCCAGGTCAAGGCTGGGCGTGAGTTCTCTATGTGAACTTCTGTGCCAGGTCAAGGCTGGGCGTGAGTTCTGCATGTGAACTTCTGTGCCAGGTCAAGGCTGGGCGTGAGTTCTGCATGTGAACTTCTGTGCCAGGTCAAGGTTGGGCGTGAGTTCTGCATGTGAACTTCTGTGCCAGGTCAAGGCTGGGCGTGAGTTCTGCATGTGAACTTCTGTGCCACGTCAAGGTTGGGCGTGAGTTCTGCATGTGAACTTCTGTGCCAGGTCAAGGCTGGGCGTGAGTTCTGCATGTGAACTTCTGTGCCACGTCAAGGTTGGGCGTGAGTTCTGCATGTGAACTTCTGTGCCAGGTCAAGGCTGGGCGTCCTTTTCTGCGCCTGCCTTTTCTAAGACCTGTAGCTTGTGTTCTGCTCCATAGAGTAGCAGTAGGCAACGGATAACAACAGTTAAAAGGGTGCCGTGAAAAGGTGACGAGCATCAGTTCCTCCTGTCTATGTCATAAGGAACAGGATGACGTCACTTCTGAGCCGTGCTGCTTCTTCTCAATGAATATTTAATGTGTCAAAACACTGAGGGGCCTTTGATTGGGACAGGAAACCAAACCAAGCAGACAAGGTAGCACAATAAACGTTGAAGAACAACATGTGTACAGTACATGTATCTCCACCGGGTCCCAAACACTTTGATTGATTTCTGCAGTTAAGAACAGCATCTTGAAGTCTTTGTCTCTCTATTGCACACAAAAGCCTTTTGAATGCCGAGCCCTGGAGTGAAGGGAGGTGTGAAGAGAGAAAGAGGGAGATATAGAGAAGTTAAAACCTTTGACAGACGAGAGAACCAACACAAGTTCCTTCCACATCCACACAGAGAATATGTGGTACTGTACAGCTGTACGGGGAGTTGGATCTATGGATCTGAGGGCTTCTGTTTTAACGTTCAATCAACCAGATCCCAACCAGGACATCATCATCACCACCACCAGGTTCAATCAACCAGATCCCAACAGGACATCATCCCCACCACCAGGTTACATCAACCAGATCCCAAAAGGACATCATCCCCACCACCAGGTTACATCAACCAGATCCCAACAGGACATCATCCCCACCACCAGGTTACATCAACCAGATCCCAACAGGACATCATCCCCACCACCAGGTTACATCAACCAGATCCCAACCAGGACATCATCCCCACCACCAGGTTACATCAACCAGATCCCAACAGGACATCATCCCCACCACCAGGTTACATCAACCAGATCCCAACAGGACATCATCCCCACCACCAGGTTACATCAACCAGATCCCAACAGGACATCATCCCCACCAGCAGGTTACATCAACCAGATCCCAACCAAGACATCATCCCCACCACCAGGTTACATCAACCAGATCCCAACAGGACATCATCCCCACCACCAGGTTACATCAACCAGATCCCAACAGGACATCATCCCCACCACCAGGTTACATCAACCAGATCCCAACCAGGACATCATCCCCACCACCAGGTTACATCAACCAGATCCCAACAGGACATCATCCCCACCACCAGGTTACATCAACCAGATCCCAACCAGGACATCATCCCCACCACCAGGTTACATCAACCAGATCCCAACAGCAGAGGAGGGCAGCCGTGTTGTCATATTCCTTTATGTTGTTGTTTTCTGTTGTTTTTGGTCCTGTGTGGCTCAGTTGGTGTGGCACCACAACACATTTACATTTAAATCTGAGTCCTGTCTTTTATCTAGTCCTGTCTAGTCCTGTCTTCCTATCTAGTCCTGTCTAGTTCTGTCTTCCCATCTAGTCCTGTCTTCCTATCTAGTCGTGTCTAGTTCTGTCTTCCCATCTAGTCCTATCTAGTTCTGTCTTCCTATCTAGTCCTGCCTGCCTATCTAGTTCTGTCTTCCCATCTAGTCCCGTCTTCCTATCTAGTCCTGCCTTCCTATCTAGTCCTGTCTTCCTATCTAATCCTGTCTTCCTATCTAGTCCTGTATTTTAGTCCTGTCTTCCTATCTAGTCCTGTCTTCCTACCTAGTTCTGTCTTCCTATCTAGTCCTGTCTTCCTATCTAGTCCTGTCTTCCTATCTAGTCCTGTCTTCCTATCTAGTCCTGTCTTCCTGTCAAGTTCTGTCTTCCTATCTAGTCCTGTATTTTAGTCCTGTCTTCCTATCTAGTCCTGTCTTCATATCTAGTCCTGTCTTTCTATCTAGTCCTGTCTTCCCATCTAGTCCTGTCTTCTATTCCTGTGTTCCTGTCTAGTCCTGTCTTCCCATCTAGTCCTGTCTTCTATTCCTGTGTTCCTATCTAGTCCTGTCTTCCTGTCTAGTCCTGTCCAACAATGGATAGCCTGGCTAATTCATGTCAATCTAATGAAGTCTGGGATGCGTAAAAGTAGTGAAAAATATAGGGAATATGGTGCCATTTAGGAGGCATCCCTCGATCAGATGTATCATCCACTCAGAGTAAGCATGGCTGTTATCCTGAATATGAATGTAGATAGGAAGACAGGACATCCCTCGATCAGATGTATCATCCACTCAGAGTAAGCATGGCTGTTATCCTGAATATGAATGTAGATAGGAAGACAGGACATCCCTCGATCAGATGTATCATCCACTCAGAGTAAGCATGGCTGTTATCCTGAATATGAATGTAGATAGGAAGACAGGACATCCCTCGATCAGATGTATCATCCATTCAGAGCAAGCATGGCTGTTATCCTGAATATGAATGTAGATAGGAAGACAGGACATCCCTCGATCAGATGTATCATCCACTCAGAGTAAGCATGGCTGTTATCCTGAATATGAATGTAGAAAGGAAGACAGGAGATCCCTCGATCAGATGTATCATCCACTCAGAGTAAGCATGGCTGTTATCCTGAATATGAAGGTACCGGTGACCTGCTACACAGCCCTACAAAGACGTCACTATGGTGTCATAAAGTCATACACAGAGCCATATAATATACATGGATCTGATAGAGCATGTCTTTGGGTCAAAGGATACTGAAGAATAATGTATTCCTTTGACATGCCAATGCTCTCCCTCCTCAATTTAGGGAGGCAGAACAGACAGATGTAGACCTGGGTTACAATACAAACGGCACCCTAGTCCCTTTATAGTGCACTACTTTTGACCAGGGCCCATAGGCTATAGTGTCCTATATAGGGAAAAGGGTCAGCCGTTTGGGACGCAGCCCTCCCCTCTCCACTGAACTCAGCCCTCATGTGTGCCTCCTGGTCTGTTTCATCTAAAGGCTAATGCATGAGGTTAATACCCAGTATAGCTCAAAGTGACAGAGGTATTTCAACTACTCCTTAGACTAGATACATGCCTGCTGGTCAGGGGCCAATCCGCATCACCTCTACAGTCAAAACTGATCTAGTGGTCCAAAACTCCAGGAACGTACCCAGTTCATATATATATATATGGTAGTGTATATATATATATATATATATATATATATATATATATATATATATATATATATATATCTACATAGGCGTACAGAAGGCCAGCATCCCTGAGTCGCCTCTTCACTGTTGACGTTTCAGTGGGGAATACGCATGCAATCTGGCAATCCTCCAACCAGGATTTATTGAAAAACTATGCATTTTTTAAAAAATTACAACTATATCCAATGCCTTGTGGTCAGGGGTCAACCTCCATCACCTCTAAACACTGGCTGGCTCAGATGTGTGGGTACTGACTGAACAGTTCACGCTGGCAATCTCAGATGTGTGGATGTTGACTGAACTGTTCAGACTAGCTGGCTCAGATCTGTGGATGTTGACTGAACAGTTCAGACTGGCTGGTTCAGGTCTGTTGATGTTGACTGGAGGTGGGTGGATGGGTAGATGGGTGGGTGTATAACAAGAACGTCCAACAACCCAAAGGTTGCGTGTTAGAATCTCATCATGGACAACTTTAGCTAATTCACTTACTACTTTTTAGCTACTTTGCAACAACTTTGCATTTTAGCTAACCCTAACCCTAACCCTAACCCTAACCGTAACTCCTAATTCCTAGCCTACGTAAACGTCCAACTTCAACTGTAGTTGGCTAATGCTAATGTTATCTAGGTGACTAACGTTAGCGTTAGCCACCTACAGTTAAAGTCGGAAGTTTACGTACACCTTAGCCAAATACATTTAAACTCAGTTTTTCACAATTTCTGACAGTTAATCCTAGTAAAGGTTCCCTGTCCTAGGTCAGTTAGGATCACCACTTTATTTTAAGAATGTGAAATGTCAGAATAATAGTAGAGAGAATGATTTATTTCAGCTTTTATTTCTTTCATCACATTCCCAGTGGGTCAGAAGTTTACATACACTCAATTAGTATTTGGTTGCATTGCCTTTCAATTGTTTAACTTGGGTCAAACGTTTCGGGTAGCCTTCCACAAGCTTCCCACACTAAGTTGGATGAATTTTGGCCCATTCCTCCTGACAGAGCTGGTGTAACTGAGTCAGGTTTGTAGGCCTCCTTGCTCGCACATGCTTTTTCAGTTCTACACATTTTCTATAGGATTGAGGTTAGGGCTTTGTGATGGCCACTCCAATACCTTGACTTGTTCTTAAGCCATTTTGCCACAACTTTGGAAGTAGGCTTGGGGTAATTGTCCATTTGGAAGACCCATTTGCGACCAAGCTTTAACTTCCTGACTGATGTCTTGAGATGTTGCTTCAATATATCCACATAATTTTCCTCCCTCGTTATGCCATCTATTTTGTGAAGTGCACCAGTCCCTCCTGCAGCAAAGCACCCCCACAACATGATGCTGCCACCCCTGTGTTTCACGGTTGGGATGGTGTTCTTCGGCTTGCAGACCTCCCCCTTTTTCCTCCAAACATAACGATGGTCATTATGGCCAAACAGTTGTATTTTTGTTTCATCAGACCAGAGGACATTTCTCCAAAAAGTACGATCTTTGTCCCCATGTGTAGTTGCAAACCGTAGTCTTTTTTATGGTGGTTTTGGAGCAGTGGCTTCTTCCTTGCTGAGCGGCCTTTCAGGTTATGTCGATATTGGACTCGTTTTACTGTGGATATAGATACTTTTGCACCTGTTTCCTCCAGTATCTTCACAAGGTCCTTTGCTGTTGTTCTGGGATTGATTTGCACTTTTTGCACCAAAGTACGTTAATCTCTAGAAGACAGAACACGTCTCCTTCCAGAGCGGTAAGATGTCTGCGTGGTCCCATGGTGTTTCTACTTGCATACTATTGTTTGTACAGATGAACGTGGTACCTTCAGGTGTTCGGAAATTGCTCCCAAGGATGAACCAGACTTGTGGAGGTCAACAATTTTTTTCTGAGGTCTTGGCTGATTTCTTTTGATTTTCCCATCATGTCAAGAAAAGAGGCACTGAGTTTGAAGGTAGGCCTTGAAATACATCCCCAGGTACACCTCCAATTATCTCAAATGATGTCAATTAGCCTACCAGAAGCTTCTAGATCCATGACATCATTTTCTGGAATTTTCCAAGCTGTTTAAAGGCACAGTTAACTTAGTGTATGTAAACTTCTGACCCACTGGAATTATGATACAGTGAATTATTGGTGAAATAATCTGTCTGTAGACAATTGTTGGAAAAATGACTTGTGTCATGCACAAAGTAGATATCTTAACCGACTTGCCAAAACTATAGTTTGTTAACAAGAAATTTGTGGAGTTGTTGAAAAACGAGTTTTAATGACTCCAATCTAAGTGTATGTAAACTTCCGACTTCAACTGTAGCCAATTCGTCACATATCATCTACGAAATGAATGATGGACATCCACAAATGAATATAAACAAAACGTAACATGCTGTATCATACTAAATGAAGGGAGACAGATATACATTTACTATGTTACTTCTACTCCTGAGTCCAGGTTTACTTATACAGTCATAATTATATTTAGAATGGGTGGGTAGTATAGTGCAGTATAGTGTAGTAGAGACTAGTATAGTGTAGTATAGAGTAGTATAGTGTAGTAGAGACTAGTATAGTGTAGAATAGTGTAGTATAGTGTAGTAAAGACTAGTATAGTGTAGAATAGTGTAGTATAGAGTAGTATATAGTAGTATAGTGTAGTATAGAGTAGTGTATAGTAGTATAGTGTAGTATAGAGTAGCATAGAGTAGTATAGCGTAGTATAGAGTAGTATAGTGTAGTATAGAGTAGTGTAGAGTAGTGTAGAGTAGTATAGAGTAATATAGTGTAGTAGATACTAGTATAGTGTAGTATAGAGTAGTATAGAGTAGTATAATGTGGTATAGTGTAGTATAGAGTAGAGTAGTATAGAGTAGCATCGTGTGGTATAGTGTAGTATAGAGTAGTATAGAGTAGTGTACTGTGGTATAGTGTAGTATAGTGTAGTATAGAGTAGTATAGTGTAGTATAGTGTAGTATAGTGTAGTATAGTGTAGTATAGTGTAGTATAGAGTAGTATAGAGTAGTATAGTGTGGTATAGTGTGGTATAGTGTAGTATAGCGTAGTATAGAGTAGTATAGTGTGGTATGGTGTAGTATAGTGGAGTATAGTGTAGTATAGTGTAGTATAGAGTAGTATAGAGTAGTATAGTGTGGTATAGTGTGGTATAGTGTAGTATAGTGTAGTATAGAGTAGTATAGTGTGGTATAGTGTAGTATAGAGTAGTATAGAGTAGTATAGTGTGGTATAGTGTAGTATAGTGTAGCATAGAGTAGTATAGTGTGGTATAGTGTAGTATAGAGTAGTATAGAGTAGTATGGTGCGGTATAGTGTAGTATAGTGTAATATAGTGTAGTATAGTGTAGTATAGTGTAGTATAGTGTGGCATAGTGTGGTATAGTGTAGTATAGAGTAGTATAGAGTAGTATAGTGTGGTATAGTGTAGTATAGTGTAGTATAGTGTAGTATAGTGTGGCATAGTGTGGTATAGTGTAGTATAGAGTAGTATAGAGTAGTATAGTGTGGTATAGTGTAGTATAGTGTAGTATAGAGTAGTATAGAGTAGTATAGTGTGGTATAGTGTAGTATAGAGTAGTATAGAGTAGTATAGTGTGGCATAGTGTGGTATAGTGTAGTATAGAGTAGTATAGAGTAGTATAGTGTGGTATAGTGTAGTATAGAGTAGTATAGGGTAGTATAGTATGGTATGGTGTAGTATAGTGTAGTATAGTGTAGTATAGAGTAGTATAGTGTGGTATAGTGTGGTATAGTGTAGTATAGTGTAGCATAGAGTAGTATAGAAGTATAGTGTTCCCTTGTGCTGCTATTTACCTTGCTATCCTTATGAAACGATAACATCATTCTGATTTCAAAGTGCAGTACAACATAAATGAGTAATAATCATGAAGTGAATGAAGCTGTCCCCTGGGCTGGTACAGTATGTTGTAATGAGGGTATGCATACATGCATGTAAATAGGCTACTTACTGGGCATTGCATTTGCATGGGTTTACTGGCAGAGTGTAGTTTCCAAAATATGAATTTAGTTTCCTGTTCCTAGATGTCCTGCTGGGGTTCTATTTCCCCAGAAATTACACTCTCTGGTGTTACGATCATTATTATCATACAAATAGCTTGTATTACATATGACTGACTGATTCACACAGGTTAGCAGAGGGTAGTGAGCTTCTAGTTTCAGTTTCCCTTTCAGATTCTGCATACAAAGCTGTTTATAAAACTCAATCAGCGTTTCGCAATGGAAGCTTGTTGTGGTCTTGTAACTAGGATTCTGTCATCATAAACAAACAGTTGGAGAGAGAAAGAAGGAATAAAGAGAGAGACAGTGAGTGAAAGAGAGAGAGAAAGGAGAGAGAGAGGAGGAGGAGAGGGAGGGAGAATGAATAAGGAGAGAGTAAGCAAGTGAAAGAGAGAGAAAGAGAGAGAGAGAGAGAAGAATAGAGAACGAGAGCATGACAGAATGATAAACACACGGAGAGAGAGAGAGAGATCAAAGACTACTATATAGTCAGGCCCCGTAACCACACTGAGGTTGGTCCCCTCGGCTCCCCCTTCCTCTCCTTCCTGTTCTCCTCTGTTCAGTGGATTTGAGAATAAACTCAATCCCTGTTAAATTATAGATTACAGCCCGGCTCTGGCTATAGTCACAGTGTGGCTGTGCTGATTGACTGCCTGCCTAGCTGTGTGTGTGTGTGTGTGTGTGTGTGTGTGTATGTGTGTGTGTGTGTGTGTGTGTGTGTGTGTGTGTGTGTGTGTGTGTGTGTGTGTGTGTGTGTGTGTGTGTGTGTGTGTGTGTGTGTGTGTGTGTGTGTGTGTGTGGAACCAGTTCTGAACCTCACACAGCTGTTTCACCTCTCAACCTCATTAATTAAAAGCAACATCAAACGCTCTCGACAACCCTTCACAGAGCTGGAGCAGGGGATATAGTTAAAGAGACTATATGAATATGGAAACATCTCTTCTCTCACATTCCGTACAATGTGGTTTCTGTTGGTGCTGTTGCCGTTTGTAGTCTTACCTTGTGCAATATTATTTATGGTGCATGGCTCTCTGAGACTGTACACATCATCTGGTGTAGCCTATACAGTACCTGTGCTGTGATATGGAGTACACTGTGGTCTGGTATGGAGAACCCTGTGGTGTGATATGGAGTACACTGTGGTGTGATATGGAGAACACTGTGGTCTGATATGGAGAACACTGGTGTGATATGGAGAACACTGTGGTGTGATATGGAGTACACTGTGGTGTGATATGGAGTACACTGTGGTGTAATATGGAGAACACTGTGGTGTGATATGGAGTACACTGTGGTGTGATATGGAGAACACTGTGGTGTGATATGGAGAACACTGTGGTGTGATATGGAGTACACTGTGGTGTGATATGGAGAACACTGTGGTGTGATATGGAGAACACTGTGGTGTGATATGGAGTACACTGTGGTGTGATATGGAGTACACTGTGGTGTGATATGGAGAACACTGTGGTGTGATATGGAGAACACTGTGGTGTGATATGGAGAACACTGTGGTGTGATATGGAGTACACTGTGGTGTGATATGGAGAACTCTGTGGTGTGATATGGAGAACACTGTGGTGTGATATGGAGAACACTGTGGTGTGATATGGAGAACACTGTGGTGTGATATGGAGTACACTGTGGTGTGATATGGAGAACACTGTGGTGTGATATGGAGAACACTGTGGTCTGATATGGAGAACACTGTGGTGTGATATGGAGAACACTGTGGTGTGATATGGAGTACACTGTGGTGTGATATGGAGTACACTGTGGTGTGATATGGAGTACACTGTGGTGTGATATGGAGAACACTGTGGTGTGATATGGAGTACACTGTGGTGTGATATGGAGTACACTGTGGTGTGATATGGAGTACACTGTGGTGTGATATGGAGAACACTGTGGTGTGATATGGAGAACACTGTGGTGTGATATGGAGTACCCTGTGGTGTGATATGGAGAACACTGTGGTGTGATATGGAGTACACTGTGGTGTGATATGGAGTACACTGTGGTGTGATATGGAGTACACTGTGGTGTGATATGGAGAACACTGTGGTGTGATATGGAGAACACTGTGGTGTGATATGGAGTACCCTGTGGTGTGATATGGAGAACACTGTGGTGTGATATGGAGAACACTGTGGTGTGATATGGAGTACACTGTGGTGTGATATGGAGAACACTGTGGTGTGATATGGAGAACTCTGTGGTGTGATATGGAGTACACTGTGGTGTGATATGGAGAACACTGTGGTGTGATATGGAGTACACTGTGGTGTGATATGGAGTACACTGTGGTGTGATATGGAGTACACTGTGGTGTGATATGGAGTACACTGTGGTGTGATATGGAGTACACTGTGGTGTGATATGGAGAACACTGTGGTGTGATATGGAGAACACTGTGGTGTGATATGGAGTACACTGTGGTGTGATATGGAGAACACTGTGGTGTGATATGGAGAACACTGTGGTGTGATATGGAGAACTCTGTGGTGTGATATGGAGAACACTGTGGTGTGATATGGAGAACTCTGTGGTGTGATATGGAGAACACTGTGGTGTGATATGGAGAACACTGGTGTGATATGGAGAACACTGTGGTGTGATATGGAGAACACTGTGGTGTGATATGGAGTACCCTGTGGTGTGATATGGAGAACACTGTGGTGTGCTATGGAGTACACTGTGGTGTGATATGGAGTACACTGTGGTGTGATATGGAGAACACTGTGGTGTGAAATGGAGTACCCTGTGGTGTGATATGGAGAACACTGTGGTGTGATATGGAGAACACTGTGGTGTGATATGGAGTACACTGTGGTGTGATATGGAGTACACTGTGGTGTGATATGGAGTACACTGTGGTGTGATATGGAGAACACTGTGGTGTGATATGGAGAACACTGTGGTGTGATATGGAGAACACTGTGGTGTGATATGGAGAACACTGTGGTGTGATATGGAGAACACTGTGGTGTGATATGGAGTACACTGTGGTGTGATATGGAGAACACTGTGGTGTGATATGGAGAACACTGTGGTGTGATATGGAGAACTCTGTGGTGTGATATGGAGAACACTGTGGTGTGATATGGAGAACTCTGTGGTGTGATATGGAGAACACTGTGGTGTGATATGGAGAACACTGGTGTGATATGGAGAACACTGTGGTGTGATATGGAGAACACTGTGGTGTGATATGGAGTACCCTGTGGTGTGATATGGAGAACACTGTGGTGTGCTATGGAGTACACTGTGGTGTGATATGGAGTACACTGGGGTGTGATATGGAGTACACTGTGGTGTGATATGGAGAACACTGTGGTGTGAAATGGAGTACACTGTGGTGTGATATGGAGAACACTGTGGTGTGATATGGAGTACACTGTGGTGTGATATGGAGTACACTGTGGTGTGATATGGAGTACACTGTGGTGTGATATGGAGTACCCTGTGGTGTGATATGGGGAACACTGTGGTGTGATATGGAGAACACTGTGGTGTGATATGGAGAACACTGTGGTGTGATATGGAGAACACTGTGGTGTGATATGGAGAACACTGTGGTGTGATATGGAGTACCCTGTGGTGTTTATTTAGTCCTTTTCCATGTTACCAGGCTGTCTATGCAACACTGTTCTGTACATACTCTGCTGTGTGGCTGTAGGAGTGGAAAATGTCTTCCTGTCCTTCGTATTTCCAGCTTTTAGAACATTGGATGACCATGTTTCTGGTCTTCAGTTTGTGTTAGAACTCTTCAGGTAGCTCTCATAGACAACCTAGAATACAAACACACACCAGTCAACAAAACAGATGATGTCTACTGCAGAATAAATATTTTCATCCATGAAACGAAGCTCCACCTTGAGGTGTCTCATCTGCAAAGAGGAAGACATGTTTTACTTATGAGATTGCATCCAATGGCCAATGATTATCAACACAAGCAACACATAATTATATCCTCTGACACTACAGAACAGGACACGACCGTGTCCCAAATGGCTGCCTATTCCCCACATAGTGCACTACCTTTGACCAGAGCCCTATTCTACAGTACATCCACTGACCAGCAGAGAGCACTGAGGCCCACCGCGGTCTTCCTCTAGCAGCTCACTCCTGACCAGCAGCAGGGAAGTTGGTCTCCTCACCACTCTCCTCTACCTGCTCCCTCTCTCCCTGGCTCTCCTCCTCCTTCTCCAACCACCTCTCCCTCCTCCTGTTGCTCTTGTTCCAGGTCGTAAAGCATTACAGGAATGTAGGTGATGCCCAGAGGGGCAGTGGGCAGGACTATAAAGCAGGGGGAGGAGTCTCTCTCTTTCTCTTCCTGGTCTGTGTCTGGCTCCTCCTTGTCCGAGGACAAGATGGCCTGCTCCATGTTCCATGACTGAACAGATATTGAACCTGTGCAGTCACTGTTTGCAGTCATTTCTTGGTCCACTACTTGTCTGGTTGATCCTCTTGTATCAGACCAACTATGGCCATCTGTTTCAGAGTCTCTCTTGTCAACAATGTTGTGCAGATCCTCAATAAACTCTGGATTTTCATTGTCTGATCGCAGTCGTCCATTAAAGATGACTGGGCCGTCGTACACATCAAGGGAAGCACAGCACAGAAAACAATAGCAGAACCACCACTTGGCGGATCCTTTGCGTGGTGCTCCTTCCATGGTCAAATGTGAAATAACAGAATTAGAAAAAGTAGAACGGCCCTCCCCATTCAAATGAACACGCCATTATCGGTGGACTGGCAGCCATTATCGGTGGACTGGCAGCCAATGTGAGTGTTATCAGGAGCACAGCAAGAAGCAATAGCAGGTGTTCCACTCAATCTATGCTGTGATTTGTTGTGTCAACTCAACTGACATGTCAAAAAAATACATTCTATGAGCCACATCAGATACTTCGCATCATTTGAATGAACATTCTATATTACCATGGAAACCAGCATCAGCTGATGGAACATTCCAAATTACCATGGAAATGTCCTGTCAATGTTAACTCCATGAATTGCCCGTTGTGTGTTCTTAGTTCTGGGCAGAGCCATAGTCCAATGTTCTTTCCTATTGACCTCCATTGTAAAAGAGGCAACTCTGTTGTTGATTTTTTGGTAAATACAGAAATTTAAAAAACATGCCGAAAAGCTGCTGTGTTGTTCAATGTACATGTAACCAGGTCAGAAATCTCAACCTACGGTTCGCAATGCTCCCTCAGTTGTCACGGCTTCAATAAGTAGTGTTTCCTAATCACACACAAAAAACAAATGTTGATATATTCATAGGAGGCATGACACACATTTGTGTACACTGAGTAAAAATCCTATTTTCAGTTTGCATTTGGTAGACTGGGACTGAAGGTTGGATAAACTGGGACACCATTAGTAGTCTGAATTATACCCCAATGACAATTCAACTACATTTTGATACATTGATCCTTGTGGTATTTTGTAATTGTATTATGTAAGTTTTGCCCATCCCTCCTTTCTGTTTGAAGCTTGCTCCGCCCCCCTCTATTATGTCATACCAATGATGGGATTTTGATCATGTGGTTTCTCTGTAAGGGCTTAGTAACAACAGTTCTGATTTTCTCTTTTCAGACCAAGAAATAAACAAGTCAGGATTAAACTGTCCCAGTTTATCTAACCTGTCTGGATTAACGAGTCAGGATTAAACTGTCCCAGTTTATCTAACCTGTCTGGATTAACGAGTCAGGATTAAGATGTCCCAGTTTATCTAACCTGTCTGGATTAACGAGTCAGGATTAAGCTGTCCCAGTTTATCTAACCTGTCTAGATTAACGAGTCAGGATTAAGCTGTCCCAGTTTATCTAACCTGTCTGGATTAACAAATCTGTCCCTGAATTAACAAATCTGTCCCAGTTTATCTAACCTGTCTGGATTAACAAGTCTGTCCCTGGATTAACAAGTCTGTCCCAGTTTATCTAACCTGTCTGGATTAACAAATCTGTCCCTGGATTAACAAATCTGTCCCAGTTTATCTAACCTGTCTGGATTAACGAGTCAGGATTAAGCTGTCCCAGTTTATCTAACCTGTCTGGATTAACGAGTCAGGATTAAACTGTCCCAGTTTATCTAACCTGTCTGGATTAACGAGTCAGGATTAAACTGTCCCAGTTTATCTAACCTGTCTGGATTAACGAGTCAGGATTAAGCTGTCCCAGTTTATCTAACCTGTCTGGATTAACGAGTCAAGATTAAGATGTCCCAGTTTATCTAACCTGTCCGGATTAACAAGTCTGTCCCAGTTTATATGGTGTCCCACTCTTTCTGAATTCACCCTTCAGTAATTGTAAGATTATTGTGGATTTGGTCTATTTAATAATACTCTGGTATTCCGTAACTGTGTAGTATCATTGAGATCATTGTTTATGCCCTACTGCGTAAAATAACCCTAACCGTAACGCATAAAATAACCCTAACCGTAACGCATAAAATAACCCTAACCCTAAAGCATTAAATAACCCTAAAGCATTAAATAACCCTAACCCTAAAGCATTAAATAACCCTAAAGCATTAAATAACCCTAAAGCATTAAATAACCCTAAAGCATTAAATAACCCTAACGCATTAAATAACCCTAACGCATTAAATAACCCTAACGCATTAAATAACCCTAAAGCATTAAATAACCCTAAAGCATTAAATAACCCTAACCCTAAAGCATGAAATAACCCTAAAGCATTAAATAACCCTAAAGCATTAAATAACCCTAAAGCATTAAATAACCCTAAAGCATTAAATAACCCTAAAGCATTAAATAACCCTAACCCTAAAGCATTAAATAACCCTAAAGCATTAAATAACCCTAACGCATTAAATAACCCTAAAGCATTAAATAACCCTAAAGCATTAAATAACCCTAAAGCATTAAATAACCCTAAAGCATTAAATAACACTAAAGCATTAAATAACCCTAAAGCATTAAATAACCCTAAAGCATTAAATAACCCTAAAGCATTAAATAACCCTAAAGCATTAAATAACCCTAAAGCATTAAATAACCCTAAAGCATTAAATAACCCTAAAGCATTAAATAACCCTAAAGCATTAAATAACACTAAAGCATTAAATAACCCTAAAGCATTAAATAACCCTAAAGCATTAAATAACCCTAAAGCATTAAATAACCCTAAAGCATTAAATAACCCTAAAGCATTAAATAACCCTAAAGCATTAAATAACCCTAACCCTAACGCATTAAATAACCCTAACCCTAAAGCATTAAATAACCCTAACCCTAAAGCATTAAATAACCCTAACCCTAAAGCATTAAATAACCCTAACGCATTAAATAACCCTAAAGCATTAAATAACCCTAAAGCATTAAATAACCCTAAAGCATTAAATAACCCTAAAGCATTAAATAACCCTAAAGCATTAAATAACCCTAACGCATTAAATAACCCTAACGCATTAAATAACCCTAAAGCATTAAATAACCCTAACCCTAAAGCATTAAATAACCCTAAAGCATTAAATAACCCTAACCCTAAAGCATTAAATAACCCTAAAGCATTAAATAACCCTAACCCTAAAGCATTAAATAACCCTAAAGCATTAAATAACCCTAAAGCATTAAGTAACCCTAACCCTAACACATTAAATAACCCTAACCCTAACGCATTAAATAACCCTAACCCTAAAGCATTAAATAACCCTAACCCTAAAGCATTAAATAACCCTAACCCTAAAGCATTAAATAACCCTAACGCATTAAATAACCCTAAAGCATTAAATAACCCTAAAGCATTAAATAACCCTAACGCATTAAATAACCCTAACACAGTAAATAACCCTAACCCTAAAGCATTAAATAACCCTAAAGCATTAAATAACCCTAAAGCATTAAATAACCCTAACGCATTAAATAACCCTAAAGCATTAAATAACCCTAAAGCATTAAATAACCCTAAAGCATTAAATAACCCTAACGCATTAAATAACCCTAACCCTAAAGCATTAAATAACCCTAACGCATTAAATAACCCTAAAGCATTAAATAACACTAAAGCATTAAATAACCCTAACGCATTAAATAACCCTAACGCATTAAATAACACTAAAGCATTAAATAACCCTAAAGCATTAAATAACACTAAAGCATTAAATAACCCTAACGCATTAAATAACCCTAAAGCATTAAATAACCCTAACGCATTAAATAACACTAAAGCATTAAATAACCCTAACGCATTAAATAACCCTAAAGCATTAAATAACCCTAAAGCATTAAATAACCCTAACCCTAAAGCATTAAATAACCCTAACCCTAAAGCATTAAATAACCCTAAAGCATTAAATAACACTAAAGCATTAAATAACCCTAAAGCATTAAATAACCCTAAAGCATTAAATAACCCTAAAGCATTAAATAACCCTAAAGCATTAAATAACCCTAACCCTAACGCATTAAATAACCCTAACCCTAAAGCATTAAATAACCCTAACCCTAAAGCATTAAATAACCCTAACCCTAAAGCATTAAATAACCCTAACGCATTAAATAACCCTAAAGCATTAAATAACCCTAAAGCATTAAATAACCCTAAAGCATTAAATAACCCTAAAGCATTAAATAACCCTAAAGCATTAAATAACCCTAACGCATTAAATAACCCTAACGCATTAAATAACCCTAAAGCATTAAATAACCCTAACCCTAAAGCATTAAATAACCCTAAAGCATTAAATAACCCTAACCCTAAAGCATTAAATAACCCCAAAGCATTAAATAACCCTAACCCTAAAGCATTAAATAACCCTAAAGCATTAAATAACCCTAAAGCATTAAGTAACCCTAACCCTAACACATTAAATAACCCTAACCCTAACGCATTAAATAACCCTAACCCTAAAGCATTAAATAACCCTAACCCTAAAGCATTAAATAACCCTAACCCTAAAGCATTAAATAACCCTAACGCATTAAATAACCCTAAAGCATTAAATAACCCTAAAGCATTAAATAACCCTAACGCATTAAATAACCCTAACACAGTAAATAACCCTAACCCTAAAGCATTAAATAACCCTAAAGCATTAAATAACCCTAAAGCATTAAATAACCCTAACGCATTAAATAACCCTAAAGCATTAAATAACCCTAACGCATTAAATAACCCTAAAGCATTAAATAACCCTAAAGCATTAAATAACCCTAACGCATTAAATAACCCTAAAGCATTAAATAACCCTAAAGCATTAAATAACCCTAAAGCATTAAATAACCCTAAAGCATTAAATAACCCTAACGCATTAAATAACCCTAAAGCATTAAATAACCCTAAAGCATTAAATAACCCTAACGCATTAAATAACACTAAAGCATTAAATAACCCTAACGCATTAAATAACCCTAAAGCATTAAATAACCCTAAAGCATTAAATAACCCTAACCCTAAAGCATTAAATAACCCTAACCCTAAAGCATTAAATAACCCTAAAGCATTAAATAACACTAAAGCATTAAATAACCCTAACGCATTAAATAACCCTAACCCTAAAGCATTAAATAACCCTAAAGCATTAAATAACCCTAAAGCATTAAATAACCCTAACGCATTAAATAACCCTAAAGCATTAAATAACCCTAAAGCATTAAATAACCCTAAAGCATTAAATAACCCTAACCCTAAAGCATTAAATAACCCTAAATCATTAAATAACCCTAACACATTAAATAACCCTAACGCATTAAATAACCCTAAAGCATTAAATAACCCTAAAGCATTAAATAACCCTAAAGCATTAAATACCACTAAAGCATTAAATAACCCTAAAGCATTAAATAACCCTAACGCATTAAATAACCCTAAAGCATTAAATAACCCTAACGCATTAAATAACCCTAAAGCATTAAACAAAATAAAATACTTCACAATTTTCAACACAAACCACACAAATAAATCTTTTCGCATGCCAGTGCTTTTTAATTATTTACAAAACCACCTGAGGAAGACAGACATAAATTCTATTGAACCTTTCCATTGCACAATTTCTCTCAATATTTCATTTAAGTATTAGTGTAGAATGTAGAAACGGTGAGCAAAATGCTAATTGTGTATCCCCCATACAGTAAATATAGAGCCTTATATATACATATATATTTATTTATTTATTCTTTATTTAACTATAATATATGAAAATATTGGCCGTTTGAATTCTGATACGGAGTTGCTGTCTAAAATAGGAAACTGAGTCCGTACGTATAGTACCACTTTCAATAGTGCACCGCCACCAGTACACATCTCCCTACTCTCATCACCAGTACACATCTCCCTACTCTCATCAGTGAAGACAAACTACTGTGGAGTAAAGACAGTTTACAGGAACATCAAAAATAAATGATCAACACAATATTCAGTGTCAACAACAGAACGACCATGTCAAAACATATCAGCATGCTGTCCAATTGGGACTGTAGAAACCTCAGCATACCTCAACTCTACAGATACATTTGGATTGTAGAACCCTCAGCATACTTCAACTCTACAGATACGTTTGGATTGTAGAAACCTCAGCATACTTCAACTCTACAGATACATTTGGACTGTAGAAACCTCAGCATACCTCAACTCTACAGATACATTTGGATTGTAGAAACCTCAGCATACTTCAACTCTACAGATACATTTGGATTGTAGAAACCTCAGCATACCTCAACTCTACAGATACATTTGGATTGTAGAAACCTCAGCATACTTCAACTCTACAGATATGTTTGGATTGTAGAAACCTCAGCATACTTCAACTCTACAGATACATTTGACAAATAAATGCATACACATATAGTGTACACATCCAGTATTGATATCATGCATGTACACATTGAACAGAGCAAATGTTCAGCCACAGGCTGAGTACACTAACATGTACAATAAACGCATGCAACCAAAAGGTTGGTCATAGGCTACGTCCCAAATGATACCCTGTTCCCTATATAGTGCACTAGTTTAGACCAGCTCAAAAGTCCCACACTATACTCTGTATAGGGTGCCATTTGTGACACAGACATAGACATGTCAGCTACTCAAGTAGCCGACATAAACATTCAGGAACAAGATCATGCTCCGGTCTACATTCATTAAGGAAAACGACAGGATAGATAGAGGGAGACAGAAATAGAGAGGGCAGGGGTAGATACAGAGAGAGATACAGAGAGATACAGAGGGAGAGGGGGGGGTAGATACAGAGAGAGAGGGCGGGGGGGGGGTAGATAGAGAGAGATACAGAGAGAGAGGAAGGGGGTAGATACAGAGAGAGAGGATGGGGGGGTAGATACAGAGAGAGAGGAAGGGGGTAGATACAGAGAGAGAGGAAGGGGATAGATACAGAGAGAGAGGAAGGGGGTAGATACAGAGAGAGAGGAAGGGGGTAGATACAGAGAGAGAAAGAGAGAGAGGACGGGGGGGGGGGGTAGATACAGAGAGAGAGGAAGGGGATAGATACAGAGAGAGAGGAAGGGGATAGATACAGAGAGAGAGGAAGGGGATAGATACAGAGAGAGAGGAAGGGGGTAGATACAGAGAGGGAAAGAGAGAGAGGACGGGGGGTAGATACAGAGAGAGAGGAAAGGGGTAGATACAGTGAGATACAGACAGGGAAAGAGAGACGGAAAGAGAGCTAGAAAGAGAGAGATCACAGTGATTTCTTGTACATGAAGGCATAACACATTGGTTACTGGACATCTTTGGTTTCAGAGCAGGTCCATGGATGCACAAGCTTTAACAAACAGGAGGTTTATCACGTGGGCAGCATTACTACATTTCACAAGAGCAGTGCAACGAAGGTGTGAGCAGGAATCTAACATGAATGGATGTTTCACACTCAATGTTCTTGTCATTACAATGTCATAAAGATCAACACGTAGTCCACTGACGTGTCCTACAAGGTGGAAACAAAGTGTAAAAAACAGACCTTTTTAATACCCCAACTAGATCAGGTTGAGGTACAGACACTACAGTACCACACAGCCTCCCCTCCTTCTCTCTCCCCTCCCTATCTCCTAATTCCCCCTCCCTCCCTCTCTCTCCCCTCCCTATCTCCTAATTCCCCCTCCCTCTCTCCTCCCTCCTTCTCTCTCCCCCTCCCTATCTCCTAATTCCCCCTCCTCTCTCCTCCCTCCTTCTCTCTCCCCTCCCTATCTCCTAATTCCCCCTCCCTCTCTCCTCCCTCCTCCTCTCTCCCCTCCCTATCTCCTAATTCCCCCTCCCTCTCTCCTCCCTCCTTCTCTCTCCCCTCCCTATCTCCTAATTCCCCCTCCCTCTCTCCTCCCTCCTTCGCTCTCCCCTCCCTAGCTCCTAATTCCCCCTCCCTCTCTCCTCCCTCCTTCTCTCTCTCTCCCCTCCCTATCTCCTAATTCCTCCTCCCTCTCTCCTCCCTCCTTCTCTCTCCCCCTCCCATTTCTCCTAATTCCCCCTCCCTCTCTCCTCCCTCCTTCTCTCTCCCCTCCCTATCTCCTAATTCCCCCTCCCTCTCTTCTCCCTCCTTCTCTCTCCCCTCCCATTTCTCCTAATTCCCCCTCCCTCTCTTCTCTCTCCCCTCCCATTTCTCCTAATTCCCCCTCCCTCTCTCCTAATCCCCCCTCCCTCTCTCCTCCCTCATTCACTCTCCCTTTCCCTCGCTCTTCAAACCCCAGCCCCCTGCCCCTGAGACAGCTGACCAGACCCTATACTTCCATCTGACCCCAGATGACCACTAGACTCTGTAGTGAGAACTGAAGTCTGATCAAGTACTGAATTTGGCCCAAACTCTGGATGACCACTAGACTCTGTAGTGAGAACTGATGTCTGATCAAGTACTGAATTTGACCCAAACTCTGGATGACCACTAGACTCTGTAGTAAGAACTGATGTCTGATCAAATACTGAATTTGACCCAAACTCTGGATGACCACTAGACTCTGTAGTAAGAACTGATGTCTGATCATGTACTGAATTTGACCCAAACTCTGGATGACCACTAGACTCTGTAGTAAGAACTGATGTCTGATCAAATACTGAATTTGACCCAAACTCTAGTTGCGAGTTCTGACTGGAGTCTGGATTTTGATTGGTCTCTGGGTTGGGTCCTGACTCAGAGCCAGGACTCTGATTGGTCTCTGCAGTTCTGTGTGTGTGCTGCTGATAGGACGAGCCCAGCTCCTTCCACTTCATGCGGTTGGCTGCTATCCCATCAACCATAGGCTTCAGCTTCCCGTTTAGCTTCATCAGAGCCTAGAGGGGAGACAGTGTGGGAGACTGACTTAGAAGGGGCTGTATCACAGACAGACATCGGCTCATTTCATGCAGGATGACTGAGAAAAGGGAGGAAATAAAGACATTTCAGAAGACATCATACTGTGAAAACATACAGGTCTGGACTAAATGAAAGTACTGGACATTGGATTTCCTCTTGAACTTGGTGTGTCAGTAACAAACAGACTAGATGGGTTTAGAACAGGCGAGTCTGTTACCTGGTAGAGGGGCTTACAGATCCCATCTATCCACTCCAGCTGCAGGGCAGGCAGCTCGTCTTTACGATTACGGTCAAAGATGGCCTGAGGAGAGAGACGGGGGGGGGGGGGGGGGGGCTGCTGTTACAGTATCATTCACTCCTAATCACTTAACTAACTTTAGTCATTTCATCCCAACAGTTGAATATCTAAAGAAAGAACTCCCTACATCAAGGCTCACGTTTGGGAACCCAGAGGGCGTTAGAAAGATACTGAAGCTCAGCAGGAGGAAAGATAAAAGTTGACTTCCTAAATGCTGTGCAGACTAAAGGTGCATTAATGGAGTTTGGACTCAAGGGAATCAAGGTCGTAGTGGATGGAGAGTTAATATCAAAGTTGATGATCTGACATTGAAGAGAAGTGTAGTGAAGAGAAGTTTATTTTGAAGGGAGGGGTAGTTGGAAGCGAAGTGAAGTTGTACAATGAAGTGTAGTTTAACAGGAAGTGTAGTTTAACAGGAAGTGTAGTTCGAAGGGAATCGTAGTTTGAAGGGAAGTGCAGTTTAACAGGAAGTGTAGTTTAACCGGAAGTGTAGTGTAACCGGAAGTGTAGTTTAACGGGAAGTGTAGTTTGAAGGGAAGTGTAGTTTAAAGGGAAGTGTGGTTTAACAGGAAGTGTAGTTTAACAGGAAGTGTAGTTTAACAGGAAGTGTAGATTAACAGGAAGTGTAGTTTGAAGGGAAGTGTAGTTTAACCGGAAGTGTGGTTTAACAGGAAGTGTAGTTTAACAGGAAGTGTAGTTTAACAGGAAGTGTAGTTTGAAGGGAAGTGTAGTTTAACGGGAAGTGTAGTTTAACAGGAAGTGTAGTTTAAGAGGAAGTGTAGTGTAACAGGAAGTGTAGTTTGAAGGGAAGTGTAGTTTAACAGGAAGTGTAGTTTAACAGGAAGTGTAGTTTGAAGGGAAGTATAGTTTAACAGGAAGTGTAGTTTAACAGGAAGTGTAGTTTAACAGGAAGTGTAGTTTGAAGGGAAGTGTAGTTTGAAGGGAAGTGTAGTTTAACCGGAAGTGTGGTTTAACAGGAAGTGTAGTTTAACAGGAAGTGTAGTTTAACAGGAAGTGTAGTTTGAAGGGAAGTGTAGTTTGAAGGGAAGTGTAGTTTAACGGGAAGTGTAGTTTAACAGGAAGTGTAGTTTGAAGGGAAGTGTAGTTTAACCGGAAGTGTGGTTTAACAGGAAGTGTAGTTTAACAGGAAGTGTAGTTTAACAGGAAGTGTAGTTCGAAGGGAATCGTAGTTTGAAGGGAAGTGCAGTTTAACAGGAAGTGTAGTTTAACCGGAAGTGTAGTGTAACCTGAAGTGTAGTTTAACGGGAAGTGTAGTTTGAAGGGAAGTGTAGTTTAAAGGGAAGTGTGGTTTAACAGGAAGTGTAGTTTAACAGGAAGTGTAGTTTAACAGGAAGTGTAGTTTAACAGGAAGTGTAGTTTGAAGGGAAGTGTAGTTTAACCGGAAGTGTGGTTTAACAGGAAGTGTAGTTTAACAGGAAGTGTAGTTTAACAGGAAGTGTAGTTTGAAGGGAAGTGTAGTTTGAAGGGAAGTGTAGTTTAACGGGAAGTGTAGTTTAACAGGAAGTGTAGTTTAACAGGAAGTGTTGTTTAACAGGAAGTGTAGTTTGAAGGGAAGTGTAGTTTAACAGGAAGTGTAGTTTAACAGGAAGTGTAGTTTGAAGGGAAGTGTAGTTTGAAGGGAAGTATAGTTTAACAGGAAGTGTAGTTTAACAGGAAGTGTAGTTTAACAGGAAGTGTAGTTTGAAGGGAAGTGTAGTTTGAAGGGAAGTGTAGTTTGAAGGGAAGTGTAGTTTAACAGGAAGTGTAGTTTAACAGGAAGTGTAGTTTAACAGGAAGTGTAGTTTGAAGGGAAGTGTAGTTTAACAGGAAGTGTAGTTTAACAGGAAGTGTAGTTTGAAGGGAAGTGTAGTTTGAAGGGAAGTGTAGTTTGAAAGGAGGTGTTACAGTAGTACTGTATTCTGCTTACCGCTGGAGTTAACTTGAGCTCAGACCTCTCCCTGTCACCTTGCTCGAAAAACTCACTGGTCACCAACTCCGCAACCTGTAGTGGAATTTCAAAGTTATGTCAATGAAGTCAATGATGATCCTATGGACCCTAGTCAAAACTAGTACATTATACAAGGATTAGGGTGTCATTTGTGACACAGGAAGAAGTTTTGTAACATTTCACCTGTTTGGAGATCTCCCAGGGGCGGGTCACTGCACCCAAGTCACATGCTGTCATTAGCATAGACCTGGTGATGACAGAGGTCAGAGGTTGTTTAGAACCAAACCAAGTCTCCACACAAGGAGATTGTTGATCATGGTTCAATAGACAAGTAAGAAAGATGGAAGGACCTGAGAAGTTCTCTGTGAGCCTCGTCTGTCCAGCTGAACTCTCCAGAGAGAACACAGTCAAAGAACTGGCTCCTCCTCCTGTTTAGGAGCACAGACAGAGTCACAAAACGGATACAAGGAAAAGGAGGGAGGTTCAATAGCAAAGCAGACGGGAGGTGGCCTGAGTGCCGGTCTGTTTGTGTTATCAAGTTTCTCTTCTACAACTGTATTTGGAAGTTGTAAGTCTTACTGGAAGTGCAGGGTGAGGTCAGTGGAGAGGATGGCCTGTTTCAGTAGCTGCATCATACTACTGTACTCTTTGGAACACAGGTTGGCAAAGATATTATGACCCTGATGGAAGACATGAGCAAAATATATATTAAGATTTTATGACCCTGTTGAAAAATATATATTTTCAGGTAATACATGGAAGGGGGAATTTCAAGGTGGAGGAATAAATGGAAGCTCTTAAGCCTTGGTTTCTCTAATGACTGCCTCGCCTGGTTTACCAACTACTTCTCTGATAGAGTTCAGTGTGTCAAATCTGAGGGCCTGTTGTCTGGACCTCTGACAGTCTCTATGGGTGTACCACAGGGTTCAATTCTCGGGCCGACTCTCTTTTCTGTATACATCAATGATGTTGCTCTTGCTGCTGGTGATTCTCTGATCTACCTCTATGCAGACGACACCATTCTGTATACTTCTGGCCCCTCCTTGGACACTGTGTTAACTAACCTCCAAACGAGCTTCAATGCCATACAACTCTCCTTCCGTGGCCTCCAACTGCTCTTAAACGCAAGTAAAACTCAATGCATGCTTTTCAATCGATCGCTGCCCACACCTTCTCGCCCGTCCAGCATCACTACTCTGGACGACTATGACTTAGAATACGTGGACAACTACAAATACCTGGGTGTCTGGTTAGACTGTAAACTCTCCTTCCAGACTCACATTAAGCATCTCCAATCCAAAATTAAATCTAGAATCGGATTCCTATATCGCAACAAAGCATCCTTCACTCATGCTGCCAAACATACCGTCGTAAAACTGACCATCCTACCGATCCTCGACTTTGGCGATGTCATCTATAAAATAGCCTCCAACACTCTACTCAACAAACTGGATGTAGTCTATCACAGTGCCATCTGTTTTGTCACCAAAGCCCCATACACTACCCACCATTGCGACCTGTACGCTCTCGTTGGTTGGCCCTCGCTTCATACTCGTCGCCAAACCCACTGGCTACAGGTTATCTACAAGTCTCTGCTAGGTAAAGCCCATCTCTATCTCTATCTCTATCTCTATCTCAGCTCACTGGTCACCATAGCAGCACCCACTCATAGCACGCGCTCCAGCAGGTATATCTCACTGGTCACCTCCAAAGCCAATTCCTCCTTTGGTCGTCTTTCCTTCCAGTTCTCTGCTGCCCACGACTGGATCGAATTGCAAACATTTCTGAAGCTGGAGACTCACATCTCCCTCACTAGCTTTAAGCACCAGCTGTCAGAGCATTTTACAGATCACTGCACCTGTACTTAGCCTATCTGTAAACAGCCCATCTATCTACCTACCTCATCCCCATACTGGTATTTATTTATTTAGCTCCTTTGCACCCCAGTATCTCTACCTGCACATTCATCTTCTGCACATCTACCATTCCAGTGTTTAATTGTTATATTGTAATTACTTCACCACCACTATATATTTCCTTAATTTACCTCATTTGCACTCACTGTATATAGACTTTTTGTTTTCTTTTGTTCTACTGTATTATTGACTATGTTTTGTTTATTCCATGTGTAACTCTGTGTTGTTGTATGTGTCGAACTGCTTTGCTTTATCTTGGCCAGGTCGCAGTTGCAAATGAGAACTTGTTCTCAACTAGTCTACCTGGTTAAATAAAGGTGGAATAAATAACATTTTTAAAAAGTAAAAAAAGTAAAGGTGATGGTAGCCAAGGTCACCTCACTCTGTAGGATCATGACTGCATGGTTGAAGTGATGGTGCTCCAGAGTAGCTGATGTCCCGTAGAGCAGGGCCAGAGCAGAGCCAGTCCTGTAGGAAGCAGCAGAGGAGGGACATTCAACTGATTGATTGATTAACAGGGAAGATGGACTGACAGGCAGGTCGGACGGACGGACGTGCAGACTGACTGACTGATCAGACTAATATCGTCCTCATTTTTCTTTGTTTTCCTTAATTTTCCTTATTTCTCTTCGGTGCTCAGCCGAGGTGACTCACTTGGCCTGGAAGGCGTTGTTGGTGCCACGGTGGTCTAAATCATGGCAGAGACAACCCACCATCAATGCCAGGGTCTCTGCATCTGACAGAACATCCTGGAAACCAGCCGTCTGCGGACACAGAGGTAACGGAAGTACCGAAACTATCTAAGACATTACTAGTGTCCCAAACGGCACTCTATTCACTATATAGTGCACTAATGTTGTAATTAGTAGTGCAGAAATGTTTTAATTCTGGCTGTAACACAACAAAATGTGGAAAAAGTCAAGGGGTGTGGATTCTTGATGAAGGCACAGTAGAACCCTTTTTTGAAGATTCTCTAAGGGTTTTAAATGGAACTTTTACAGTGCTGTAGAAAACCCTTTCTTAAGATTCTACAAAGAACCATTCAAATATGGTTCTATATACAATAGCACCAAAAAGGTTCCGCTATGCTTGCCACCCTTTTCGTTGCTATTGAGAACGCTTTTTAATGGTTCTTTATAGAACCTTTATGGAGAATGGTTCTTTAAAGAATCTTTGTCAATCTCAAAAGTTCTACAAATAACCTTTCAAATGAACATTACACTGTGTTTTATTCTGGTTAGTCGTATTATATTGTTAAAATTCCATAGTTGTCATTATTGTGTTAACTGGTAGCTGTGGAAGGGCTGGGGTCCCTGAGGAGAGGATTGGGATCGTCTGACTCAGCAAACAGTTCTCAACTGACACAAGGTCTTACAGAGAGTCTTTTACAAGACGCTGTCCTGGCCATATTCAAATCTGACATGTAATAACACAACAGATTAGATCAACTGGAATGACACTCTCACTCACGGCTGCACAAAAAGATTTTTGAGCGAACCCCGCCCTTAAATTTGTATTATCACTAAAAGATGAAAGAACCCTTTTCTGAACTGCAAAGAACTATTTAAGGGCTCAACGGGAACTTTGACTCATCCGCCTTACCAAAGAACCCTTGAGGAACCCTCTTTTCTAAATGTGTACATAGAGCATCTTTTGTTGCGTTGACTCACTGTGATCATGAGGAACATGCACTGGCACACGTTGAAGGCATGCCTCCAGTTATGGTATGCCACCGTGCGATAGTTCTTCCTCACCGTCAACAGCCAGCGACACAGGACCTGAGAGGGAGGAGGAACCGTCATAAGGAATAATGTTTGCTTTGCTGTTGTTCTCATATCAGGTGTTACTGTAACATGTCACCAAGAGAGTTCATCAAAAACAAGACCAATAGGGTTGTAATATTCTGGTACTCCCAATAGGGTTGCAATATTCTGGTACTCCCAATAGGGTTGTAATATTCTGGTACTCCCAATAGGGTTGTAATATTCTGGTACTCCCAATAGGGTTGTAATATTCTGGTACTCCCAATAGGGTTGTAATATTCTGGTACTCCCAATAGGGTTGTAATATTCTGGTACTCCCAATAGGGTTGCAATATTCTGGTACTCCCAATAGGGTTGTAATATTCTGGTACTCCCAATAGGGTTGCAATATTCTGGTACTCCCAATAGGGTTGTAATATTCTGGTACTCCCAATAGGGTTGCAATATTCTGGTACTCCCAATAGGGTTGTAATATTCTGGTACTCCCAATAGGGTTGTAATATTCTGGTACTCCCAATAGGGTTGTAATATTCTGGTACTCCCAATAGGGTTGTAATATTCTGGTACTCCCAATAGGGTTGCAATATTCTGGTACTCCCAATAGGGTTGCAATATTCTGGTACTCCCAATAGGGTTGTAATATTCTGGTACTCCCAATAGGGCTGTAATATTCTGGTACTCCCAAAATTCCCAGGTTTTACAGAAACCCCAGTTGGAAGATTCCCGGAATCAGGACAGAATAACCAGGAAATCTGCTACAATCCAACCAGGATTCCTGGAAAATGTACTGATTTTGGAAAAGTTGCTGGAGAGAAATACGAAAGCCTCTCCATTCTCCCTCATCGTTGACCTCACTCACGTCGTAGTCAATCTTAAACTTCTGGACGGCTCCGAGTTCCAGAAACATCCGGAGGGAGGCAGTGATCATGGCGTCGTTGTCCAATGAGAAATCGTTGAAGTGGAACTCTTCGATGCCCAGCTCACTGCTCAAAGGGATCTTAGCAGCCTGAGGGAGTAGAATGTGGGGGTGAATATTGAGTGTTCTAGTAGGTGAACAGGAAATAACAAACTCAACCCCCCCCCCTCCCCCAGTCCCTCCAGTCCCTCTTTATGATAGGTCCTCTGACCCCCACCCCCACCTCCCACCTCACCAGTCCCTCCAGTCCCTCTTTATGATAGGTCCTCTGACCCCCACCTCCACCCCCCCTCACCAGTCCCTCTTTATGATAGGTTCTCTGACCCCCACCTCCACCCCTCACCAGTCCCTCCAGTCCCTCTTTATGATAGGTCCTCTGACCCCCACATCCACCTCCACACCTCACCAGTGTCTCTTTATGATAGGTCCTCCAACCCCCACATCCACCTCCACCCTCACCAGTCCCTCCAGTCCCTCTTTATGATAGGTCCTCCGACCCCCACCTCCACCTCCCCCCTCACCAGTCCCTCTTTATGATAGGTCCTCCAACCCCCACATCCACCTCCACCCTCACCAGTCCCTCCAGTCCCTCTTTATGATAGGTCCTCCAACCCCCACATCCACCTCCACCCTCATCAGTCCCTCCAGTCACTCTTTATGATAGGTCCTCTGACCCCCACCTCCACCCTCACCAGTCCCTCCAGTCCCTCTTTATAATAGGTCCTCTGACCCCCACCTCCACCTCCCCCCTCACCAGTCCCTCTTTTTGATAGGTCCTCTGACCCCCACCTCCTCCTCCACCCTCACCAGTCCCTCCAGTCCCTCTTTATGATAGGTCCTCTGACCTCCACCTCCACCCTCATCAGTCCCTCCAGTCCCTCTTTATGATAGGTCCTCTGACCCCCACATCCACCTCCACGCCTCACCAGTCCCTCTTTATGATAGGTCCTCTGACCCCCACCTCCTCCTCCACCCTCACCAGTCCCTCCAGTCCCTCTTTATGATAGGTCCTCTGACCCCCACCTCCACCCTCACCAGTCCCTCCAGTCCCTCTTTATGATAGGTCCTCTGACCCCCACCTCCACCCTCACCAGTCCCTCCAGTCCCTCTTTATGATAGGTCCTCCGACCCCCACATCCACCTCCACACCTCACCAGTCCCTCTTCATGATAGTACTGGGGTGTACTCGTTAGTCTGACGTAACAAAACGTTTTGCAACGAAAATGGACGTTTCTATTGGACCAATTCAGGTAGATTCCTCCCTGTTTCATTCCATTTTCTTGTGTTTGGTTCCTAGTGAATACACCCCTGGGAAAGTAACCAGGTGACTTCTCCTGTTTTGATTATTATCTTGTAGATTTAGTTTGTTTTTTCTATTTCTTCTACATGTAATGTAATTCTCAGACATACCTTGAGTCTGTCCACCTCTACCTTGGAGCATGTGGCGTGGTAGGACAGCATCTGAGGGAGGAGAAAACATCATCATGGACTCTCTCTCTCGCTCTCTCTCGCTCTCTCGCTCATTATATCTCGCTCTCATGAACCTCTCTGGCCCCCTGCAGGTGGGTGTGGGACATGCATGATGATATGGGATCTAGCGCAGGGTAGGGTGCCATTTGGGATGCATACATAGACGCAATATTGTCTTCTTCACACTACTCATGACTGCATTTTTACAGTATCATCCTCTACTGCCTGAGCCGATCCGACACATTAATATTCAGCAGGGTTCTTCTCTCCCACCATAAATATTTCAGGTATTTTCACTGTTTCCAAAGAGGGGATGCTGTCAAAAAAAGATTGCCCACTGCAAAAAGTGTCAGGAGTAAAAATATACTAGAATATATATAATATCAATATATAGTATATTTAGTATAACATACTATATATAGTATATATAGTATATAGTATATATAATATAATATACTAATATATGGTGTATATAATTTAATATACCAATATATAGTATATATAATGCAATATATTAGTATATATAATATACTAATATATAGTGTATATAATATACTAGTATATAGTGTGTACATAATATAATATACTTGTATATAGTAAATATAATATACTAATATATAGTGTATATAATATAATATACTAGTATATAGTGTATACATAATATAATATACTAGTATATAGTAAATATAATATACTAGTATATAGTGTATACATAACATAATATAATATACTAGTATATAGTATATATAATATACTAGTATATCGCCTCTCATCAAGTCTGATATGTGTTTTAACCACATTACCTCCGTTGTTTCATAAAGCATTCTGAGGACCACACATTCAGTCAATCGGTCGGTCGGTCGGTCGGTCGGACGGACGGACGAGCTCAAAGACCAGCTTTTTTTTTTACCAGACACTCTTATCCAGAGCGACTTACAGTTAGTGCATTCATCTTAAGATAGCTAGGTGGGACAACCACATGTTTCAGTCATAGTAAGTACATGTTTTCTCAGTAAAACAGCAATCAGTAAAGTCAGAGCTAGTAGGGGGGGAAAAGTCAAGTGCGAGTGTTAGTGCACGAAAGGCATATTTAAAAAAAAATCCTAAACGCCTAGTGAGCGAAGGGAGAAGAGTACATGGTTCAGTCCCAAATTGCACCCTAAGCCCTTTATAGTGCACTACTTTTGACCATTTGGGACGCAAACTATCAATGCTCACATCCAGGGCCACAGACTGCTTGGCCCAGGTCTTCTTCACTTGATTGTACATCATGGTGTTGTTGATCCCCAGCCCACAGAATATCACAAAGGCCTGTATGGAGACAGAGTAGAAAAACGTTTCTACAAATAAAACAGCTTTCTAATTAAGCAATAAAGCCCGTGTCTATTCCACAAGTTACCACCGGCTAAATCTATGACATTGAAATGTCTATTTACTCTGTTCCATCTGACTGCTGAATCCACTGTCTCATCATACATATCTACAGTGAGGGAAAAAAGTATTTGATCCCCTGCTGATTTTGTACGTTTGCCCACTGACAAAGACATGATCAGTCTATAATTTTAATGGTAGGTTTATTTGAACAGTGAGAGACAGAATAACAACAATAAAATCCAGAAAAAACGCATGTCAAAAATGTTATAAATTGATATGCATTTTAATGAGGGAAATAAGTATTTGACCCCCTCTCAATCAGAAAGATTTCTGGCTCCCATGTGTCTTTTATACAAGTAACGAGCTGAGATTAGGAGCACACTCTTAAAGGGAGGGCTCCTAATCTCAGTTTGTTACCTGTATGACAGACACCTGTCCACAGAAGCAATCAATCAATCAGATTCCAAACTCTCCACCATGGTCAAGACCAAAGAGCTCTCCAAGGATGTCAGGGACAAGATTGTAGACCTAGACAAGGCTGGAATGGGCTACAAGACCATCGCCAAGCAGCTTGGTGAGAAGGTGACAACAGTTGGTGCGATTATTCGCAAATGGAAGAAACACAAAAGAACTGTCAATCTCCCTCGGCCTGGGGCTCCATGCAAGATCTCACCTCGTGGAGTTGCAATGATCATGAGAATGGTGAGGAATCAGCCCAGAACTACACGGGAGGATCTTGTCAATGATCTCAAGGCAGCTGGGACCATAGTCACCAAGAAAACAATTGGTAACAGACTACGCCGTGAAGGACTGAAATCCTGCAGCGCCTGCAAGGTCCCCCTGCTCAAGAAAGCACATATACATGCCCGTCTGAAGTTTGCCAATGAACATCTGAATGATTCAGAGGACAACTGGCTGAAAGTGTTGAGATGAGACCAAAATGGAGCTCTTTGGCATCAACTCAACTCGCCAAGTTTGGAGGAGGAGGCATGCTGCCTATGACCCCAAGAACACCATCCCCACTGTCAAACATGGAGGTGGAAACATTATGCTTTGGGGGTGTTTTTCTGCTACAACTTCACCGCATCCAAGGGATGATGAACGGGGCCATGTACCATCAAATCTTGGGTGAGAACCTCCTTCCCTCAGCCAGGGCATTGGAAATGGGTCGTGGATGGGTATTCCAGCATGACAATGACCCAAAACACAAGGCCAAGGCAACAAAGGAGTGGCTCAAGAAGAAGCACATTAAGGTCCTGGAGTGGCCTAGCCAGTCTCCAGACCTTAATCCCATAGAAAATCTGTGGAGGGAGCTGAAGGTTTGAGTTGCCAAACGTCAGCCTCGAAACCTTAATGACTTGGAGAAGATCTGCAAAGAGGAGTGGGTCAAAATCCCTCCTGAGATGTGTGCAAACCTCTTGGCCAACTACTCTGACCTCTGTGATTGGCAACAAGGGTTTTGCCACCAAGTACTAAGTCATGTTTTGCAGAGGGGTCAAATACTTATTTCCCTCATTAAAATGCAAATCAATTTATAACACTTTTGACATGCGTTTTTCTGGATTTTGTTGTTGTTATTCTGTCTCTCACTGTTCAAATAAACCTACCATTAAAATTATAGACGGATCATTTCTTTGTCAGTGGGCAAACATACAAAATCAGCAGGGGATCACTTTTTTCCCTCACTGTAGATATAGATAGATAGAACCTGCTCAATCCACTGTTTCATCATACATACATAGATATAGATAGATAGAACCTTCTCAACCCACTGTCTCATCATACATATAGATAGATAGAACCTGCTCAACCCACTGTCTCATTATAGATATATAGATAGAACCTCAGTGGAGAGGGAGCTCGCCTCAAACAGTCTTTGATCTGCATCATTGAACGTCCTCCTGTCCAGGCGATTTAGAATCTGGGCCACCCCTTAAAACAGTACAGAAAATACATCAATATTTGTAATTATTGAACAGGTGGAATAGCAGAAAGGTAAAAAGACAGAGTGGTTTTCAAGTGACAGTGGATGGCTGAACAGACTGGTGAACCCACCTATTATCTGATGAGTCCGATTCCAGATGGGGACGCACAGTACTGATCTGATGTGGAATCCTGAGGCTTGATCTGCCTGGGGAGCACGGAGTGGAATGTTACTGTGTGTGCAAGCCCACGCATCTCTGTGTGTGTGTGTGTGTGTGTGTGTGTGTGTGTGTGTGTGTGTGTGTGTGTGTGTGTGTGTGTGTGTGTGTGTGTGTGCGTGCATACAGATGTAGGATCTTAATTTAATCACTCTTTTGTTGCTGAGAATGTTCCTGCACAGAAGGAAATGCAAACCTGCAGTGTATTCAAGGTTTTAAAAAAGCTTTCAAAGTTTGTAATTTCCACTTTGAAATGTCAGGATTGTCAGGATCAAAAAATGTATCAACCCCCTACAAAACATTTGCATTAATCATAATCCACATAATATTCACATTTCCTGTTTCTGCAGGATTATTGTCCTGCTGTAGCAAACTGGCTCAAATTAAGATCCTACATCTGTACGTGCGTGCCTGCGTGTGCCTGTGTGTTTGTGTGTCCAAATGTGTGTGTGTGTGTGTGTGTGTGTCCGTGCGTGCGTGCGTGTGTTGATTGTGAGTGATTGGTGCCCCACCTCAGCATCAAAGCGGGGGTCCTGACAGACGTCGCTGATGTTGACAGGCAGTCCTGTGGACGCCACCAGCTCAGCAATGCTGTTATTGATCAGCCAATCAGAGCAGGACAGCTTCTCCATGCTGACTTTGTCAAAGAGACACACACTCTCAAGAAATGCCAAATACATAAATTGGGGATACAGGAGGATGTCAGTACTTCCTGTTAATTGTTATGTGTAACTATTAAAATATCTTCTCCTAAGCAGCGGAGACTTCACCTGATGTCACGGTCCATGTTGCACAGGGGAGACATGAGCTCAAAGGTCTTTGAGAACTTTACCACCTGCAGAAAATACACACAATTGGAGAGGGGAGAATTGGAGAGGGGAGACTTGGAGAGGGGAGAATTGGAGAGGGGAGAATAGGAGAGGGGAGAATAGGAGAGGGGAGAATTGGAGAGGGGAGAATTGGAGAGGGGAGACTTGGAGAGGGGAGAATTGGAGAGGGGAGAATTGGAGAGGGGAGAATTGGAGAGCAAAGTATTGGAGAGGGGAGTATTGGAGAGGGAAAACAGAAGGAAAGAGAAATTTAGAAAATAAAGGAGGAGAGAAGAGCTGAGGTCTCACGGGTGAGTTTATTGTTTATGACACATTCATAGCAGAGGAGAGGAGAGAAATGAAAGAAGGAGGAGGAGAGGAGCCAGGGAGAAGAAATTAGAGGAGGGGAAGGAGAGGAGTCGAAGAGTAGGAAGCAGAGGAGTAGAGGGGAGAGGAGCCGGGGAGAAGGAAGTAGAGGAGAAGAGGGGAGAGGAGCCGGGGAGAAGGAAGCAGAGGAGAAGAGAGGAGAGGTCAGTCTCACAGGTGAGTGTATATCCTCCAGCAGCAACACAGAGCAGCGTTCACACTGCAGCAGGGTCACAGCTCTCTGCATGATCTTCCTCACTATCTTCTCCAGGTCTGTCTGTTCCTCAAACAGGTCATTCACCACCTCTAGCAGAGCCTGGAGGAGCACAACAACAACACTGACCACTCTCTCTATTTGTCTAAGAAATGGAGAGAGAGAGAGTCTGGAGAACGGTGTAGTGTACAACTCCTCAGAGGGTATAAAGTTTAGCTTGTGATTGTTGTAAGACATGTTTTCCCATTTTTTGTTGTGAACAGTAGATTCAATGTATACTGTAAACTGTTTGTCCCTTTAAATGCAATAGACATCTAAATGATGGCTTACATAATCAGGACTAATCATCTTGTTTATGGTTGGAAGTCTAATTCAACATAAATTGAGAGACAGACAGGCTATGTGAGAGAGACAGGCTATGTGAGAGAGACAGGCTATGTGAGAGAGACAGACAGGCTATGTGAGAGAGAGACAGGCTATGTGAGAGACAGACAGGCTATGTGAGAGACAGACAGGCTGTGTGAGAGACAGACAGGCTGTGTGAGAGACAGACAGGCTATGTGAGAGACAGACAGGCTATGTGAGAGAGACAGACAGGCTATGTGAGAGAGACAGGCTATGTGAGAGACAGACAGGCTATGTGAGAGACAGACAGGCTATGTGAGAGACAGACAGGCTATGTGAGAGAGACAGACAGGCTATGTGAGAGAGACAGGCTATGTGAGAGACAGACAGGCTATGTGAGAGACAGACAGGCTATGTGAGAGACAGACAGGCTATGTGAGAGAGACAGACAGGCTATGTGAGAGAGACAGGCTATGTGAGAGACAGACAGGCTATGTGACAGACAGACAGGCTATGTGAGAGAGACAGGCTATGTGAGAGACAGACAGGCTATGTGAGAGACAGACAGGCTATGTGAGAGAGACAGGCTATGTGAGAGACAGACAGGCTATGTGAGAGACAGACAGGCTATGTGACAGACAGACAGGCTATGTGAGAGAGACAGGCTATGTGAGAGACAGACAGGCTATGTGACAGACAGACAGGCTATGTGAGAGAGACAGGCTATGTGAGAGACAGACAGGCTATGTGAGAGACAGACAGGCTATGTGACAGACAGACAGGCTATGTGAGAGAGACAGGCTATGTGAGAGACAGACAGGCTATGTGACAGACAGACAGGCTATGTGAGAGAGACAGGCTATGTGAGAGACAGACAGGCTATGTGAGAGACAGACAGGCTATGTGACAGACAGACAGGCTATGTGAGAGAGACAGGCTATGTGAGAGACAGACAGGCTATGTGAGAGAGACAGGCTATGTGAGAGACAGACAGGCTATGTGAGAGAGACAGGCTATGTGAGAGAGACAGGCTATGTGAGAGACAGACAGGCTATGTGAGAGACAGACAGGCTATGTGAGAGAGACAGGCTATGTGAGAGACAGACAGGCTATGTGAGAGACAGACAGGCTATGTGACAGACAGACAGGCTATGTGAGAGAGACAGGCTATGTGAGAGACAGACAGGCTATGTGACAGACAGACAGGCTATGTGAGAGAGACAGGCTATGTGAGAGACAGACAGGCTATGTGAGAGACAGACAGGATATGTGACAGACAGACAGGCTATGTGAGAGAGACAGGCTATGTGAGAGACAGACAGGCTATGTGACAGACAGACAGGCTATGTGAGAGAGACAGGCTATGTGAGAGACAGACAGGCTATGTGAGAGACAGACAGGCTATGTGACAGACAGACAGGCTATGTGAGAGAGACAGGCTATGTGAGAGACAGACAGGCTATGTGAGAGAGACAGGCTATGTGAGAGACAGACAGGCTATGTGAGAGAGACAGGCTATGTGAGAGACAGACAGGCTATGTGAGAGACAGACAGGCTATGTGAGAGAGACAGGCTATGTGAGAGACAGACAGGCTATGTGACAGACAGACAGGCTATGTGAGAGAGACAGGCTATGTGAGAGACAGACAGGCTATGTGAGAGAGACAGGCTATGTGAGAGACAGACAGGCTATGTGAGAGACAGACAGGCTATGTGAGAGAGACAGGCTATGTGAGAGACAGACAGGCTATGTGAGAGAGACAGGCTATGTGAGAGACAGACAGGCTATGTGAGAGAGACAGGCTATGTGAGAGACAGACAGGCTATGTGAGAGACAGACAGGCTATGTGAGAGAGACAGGCTATGTGAGAGACAGACAGGCTATGTGACAGACAGACAGGCTATGTGAGAGAGACAGGCTATGTGAGAGACAGACAGGCTATGTGAGAGAGACAGGCTATGTGAGAGACAGACAGGCTATGTGAGAGACAGACAGGCTATGTGAGAGACAGACAGGCTATGTGAGAGACAGACAGGCTATGCACTCTTAGAAAAAAATGCTATGTAGAACCTAAAAGGGTTCTTTGGCTGTCCCCATAGGAAAACCCTTTGAAGAATCCTTTTGGGTTCCATGTAGAACCCTTTCCACAGAGAGTTCTACATGGAACCAAAAGGGTTATCCTATGGGGGCAGCCAAAGAACCCTTTTGGAACCCATGTTTCTAAGAGTGTGTGAGCCAACTTACTCTGCTCCTCTCGTACTCCTTCCGAGACTCTGAAAACAACTTGGCATTGGAGATGGATATTCCGCAGAACGGTAGATACATCTGCAGCACCTGATGGGGGGGAAAGCAGAGGAGAAGACAGAAATAGTTATAGTTCTGAGGCTAAATGATAAACAGAAAAAACAACATCTATAATTCAGTGGTTGGAGTCTGATCTCAACTTTACTGTGTTCCTTCTAAACAGCCAAGTCACAAAATCCATCAGTGGGACATAACAAACTTTTTTGGGCCGTCAGGAGTATCTGTGTATACGCGTGTGCATGTGTGTGTGTTGGTGGCTAGTTTACCATTAATAACGGTCTTCTTTTCTTCAACGTCTATTAACACACCTGGCTGCTTTCCTCTTAATGGACTATTGATTTAGTAAATTAATTACTCAGGTATTAAGTAGGTATTCTGAATGTGCTAGACAACAAGCAGTCACTTACATAAGATTGAGTGTTTTTTAATTGGTTTTCTGTTACGCAGCCTGTGGGGTTACTGCCTAGACCTATTCTCCAACACACACTGAACATACATCTCAACCCAACTCTTTGATATGTGCTGCCATTTCTCTCAAAGACTAGGTTAGCAAATAGTATGCATCACAGATAGCATGCATCACAGTTAGCATGTATCACAAATAGCATGCATCACAGTTAGCATGTATCACAAATAGCATGCATCACAGATAGCATGCATCACAGTTAGCATGCATCACAAATAGCATGCATCACAGTTAGCATGCATCACAGATAGCATGCATCACAGATAGCATGCATCACAGATAGCATTCATCACAGATATCATGCATCACAGATATCATGCATCACAGATAGCATGCATCACAGATAGCATGAATCACAGATAGCATGCATCACAGATAGCATTCATCACAGATATCATGCATCACAGATATCATGCATCCCAGATAGCATGCATCACAGATAGCATGCATCACAGATAGCATGCATCACAGATAGCATGCATCTGTGAAAATTATTTTAACAAGGGGTTGCCAAGAATTGCACGTCTTCATATAAATGAGTCTGTGTCTGTGGCTCTTTTGAAGATCTAATGCATAAAGTGTTGAAAAAGAGTTGACGGTCTTGTTTAACTAAATCCTGCCACCTGCTGGACATTAAGGAGAACTCCACGGCTAATCCCAAATGGCTCCCTGTTCCTTACTCACACCATTCCCAACGTAGGGCCCATAGAGTCCTGGTCTGAAGTAGTGCACCATGTAGGGAATAGGGTTCCATTCAGGACATCAAAACAAAAATCAACTGGCCACTAAGAGAGAAAAAACTATTTCACAGGAAATGGTTGAACAGGACCAATGTGTGAAAAAATATGTACATTAGTGAAAGCCCTATAGCTTTAACATCTGAATTGGGGTTAGTAGTGAAAGCCCTATAGCTGCAACATCTGTATTGGGATTAGAGGTGAAAGCCTTATAGCTGTAACATCTGTATTGGGGTTAGTAGTGAAAGCCCTATAGCTGTAACATCTGTATTGGGGTTAGTAGTGAAAACCCTATAGCTGTAACATCTGTATTGGGGTTAGTAGTGAAAGCCCTATAGCTGTAACATCTGTATTGGGATTAGAGGTGAAAGCCCTATAGCTGTAACATCTGTATTGGGGTTAGTAGTGAAAGCCCTATAGCTGCAACATCTGTATTGGGGTTAGTAGTGAAAGCCCTATAGCTGCAACATCTGTATTGGGGTTAGTAGTGAAAGCCCTATAGCTGCAACATCTGTATTGGGGTTAGTAGTGAAAGCCCTATAGCTGCAACATCTGTATTGGGGTTAGTAGTGAAAGCCCTATAGCTGCAACATCTGTATTGGGGTTAGTAGTGAAAGCCCTATAGCTCTAACATCTGTATTGGGGTTAGTAGTGAAAGCCCTATAGCTGCAACATCTGTATTGGGGTTAGTAGTGAAAGCCCTATAGCTCTAACATCTGTATTGGGGTTAGTTCTTATTGGATATTCCTGTATGTGAAATAATAATCTACCAGGTTGGTTCTGAGACAGAAACACTGATCTCCCATTGGTGGAGATAGTGGTGATGATGTCAATGACAATAATGAATTCTCATTGTACAGGAACTTCAGTTTTACCACTCTTCTATTGGTCCATGAAGCCAGACAAGCTCAATCGAGCCCAGCCAAAGGATTTGAAATGATTTCTAGTGGTATTCTGAACTCAGGTGTGCTGTGGACTGACCTTCTCGTCGTCCTCCGTAAAAGGTGTTCCGATTGGGTTCTTGTTGATGGCCTGCACAACCCCGATGACCTCTCCATCACTGTTACAGATGGTCATACACAGGATGGACTGGGTCTTATAGCCGGTCAGCTTGTCTATCTCGTCACTGAACCGATGGTCCTACAGGGGGAGACATATAGGAGAAGAAATACACACACACACACACACACACACACACACACACACACACACACACACACACACACACACACACACACACACACACACACACAGACACACACACACACACACACACACACACACACACACACACACACACACACACACACACACACACACACACACACACATACGAATACAGACACATACACACATCTTTTTATTATTCAGAAATCAGAGACGGCCTAAAATCAATCTGAACCAACAGAATAGATTTGACTGTAGCCTAGTTAATATGGGTCAAAACACTGTGTTAATGAAGCCTACAGCACTGCAGTACACAGTGTTAATGCAGCCTACAGCACTGCAGTGGACTGTGTTAATGTAGCCTACAGCACTGCAGTACACTGTGTTAATGTAGCCTATAGCACTGCAGTCCACTGTGTTAATGTAGCCTACAGCACTGCAGTACACTGTGTTAATGTAGCCTACAGCACTGCAGTACACTGTGTTAATGTAGCCTACAGCACTGCAGTGGACTGTGTTAATGTAGCCTACAGCACTGCAGTACACTGTGTTAATGTAGCCTACAGCACTGCAGTACACTGTGTTAATGTAGCCTACAGCACTGCAGTACACTGTGTTAATGTAGCCTACAGCACTGCAGTACACTGTGTTAATGTAGCCTACAGCACTGCAGTGGACTGTGTTAATGTAGCCTACAGCACTGCAGTACACTGTGTTAATGTAGCCTACAGCACTGCAGTACACTGTGTTAATGTAGCCTACAGCACTGCAGTCCACTGTGTTAATGTAGCCTACAGCACTGCAGTACACTGTGTTAATGTAGCCTACAGCACTGCAGTACACTGTGTTAATGTAGCCTACAGCACTGCAGTACACTGTGTTAATGTAGCCTACAGCACTGCAGTACACTGTGTTAATGTAGCCTACAGCACTGCAGTACACTGTGTTAATGTAGCCTACAGCACTGCAGTGGACTGTGTTAATGTAGCCTACAGCACTGCAGTACACTGTGTTAATGTAGCCTACAGCACTGCAGTACACTGTGTTAATGTAGCCTACAGCACTGCAGTCCACTGTGTTAATGTAGCCTACAGCACTGCAGTACACTGTGTTAATGTAGCCTACAGCACTGCAGTCCACTGTGTTAATGTAGCCTACAGCACTGCAGTACACTGTGTTAATGTAGCCTACAGCACTGCAGTACACTGTGTTAATGTAGCCTACAGCACTGCAGTACACTGTGTTAATGTAGCCTACAGCACTGCAGTACACTGTGTTAATGTAGCCTACAGCACTGCAGTACACTGTGTTAATGTAGCCTACAGCACTGCAGTGGACTGTGTTAATGTAGCCTACAGCACTGCAGTACACTGTGTTAATGTAGCCTACAGCACTGCAGTACACTGTGTTAATGTAGCCTACAGCACTGCAGTCCACTGTGTTAATGTAGCCTACAGCACTGCAGTACACTGTGTTAATGTAGCCTACAGCACTGCAGTACACTGTGTTAATGTAGCCTACAGCACTGCAGTACACTGTATTAATGTAGCCTACAAAAAGGTTGCAAGATTGAATCCCAGAGCTGTCAAGGTAAAAATCTGTATTTTTCTGCCCCTGAACAAGGCAGTTAACCCACTGTTTGTAGGCTGTCATTGAAAATAAGAATTTGTCTTTAACTGACTTGCCTAGTTAAATAAAGGTTAAAAAAAACCCATTTCACTTCACCTATCCAGGGGTATGTGACAATACAACATTATTTCACTTTTTTTCATTCTTCCACAAAGATTCCATAATTCGGAGTTCCATAATTTGATAGTGGTGGAAAACGCTGTCTCAGGAGCCGCTCCAGAATCTCCCATAAGTGTTTAATTGGGTTGAGATCTGGTGACTGACACACACACACACACACACACACACACACACACACACACACACACACACACACACACACACACACACACACACACACACACACACACACACACACACACACACACACACACAATCTCTTTAAACCCTCTATGCTCATTTGAGACCCCTCTTTCAAAGTCACTGAGATATCTTCTTCTAGCCATAGTAGCCAAAATGATTGGCAACTGGGCATTTTTATACATGACCCTAAGCATGATGGGATGTGAATTGCTTAATTAACTCAGCAACCACACCTGGTGTCTATATACATGTATCTCTCATTTACTCAAGTGTTCCCTTTATTTTGGCAATTACCTGTACACCTTATTGCTCTAATACAAAGTTGTATCCCAGATGTGACCCTATTACCCAACTAGTGCACTACTTTTAACCAGGGCCTGCACTATATTTTCAAATGTACTGCACTATGGAGGGAATAGGGTGCCATTTGGGATGACACATGTCAAATAAATTGGTCCACTGGGTCCCAGGACTGGGCTTAACATCTCTCAAAATCCCACGAGGCTGCTCTATTCCTGCTAGCCTATTGTCTATTGCCAGTAGCCCAGTTCCCACGAGGCCGGACCAGCGTCAACATGTTGCCTCTGCCTCGCCAGACGCCCATGGCCATGATATAATGATGTGTAGCGCGAGACTGGTGGATGGGACTCCGGAGAGGGTGAGAGATGCAGCCTTGCAGGGAATGAAATGGCCATGGCTTTCATATCCCTGTCTATGGAGGAAACGATGGTGGATGGGACTCCGGAGAGGGTGAGAGATGCAGCCTTGCAGGGAATGAAATGGCCATGGTTTTCATATCCCTGTCTATGGAGGAAACGATGGTGGATGGGACTCCGGAGAGGGTGAGAGATGGAGCCTTGCAGGGAATGAAATGGCCATGGCTTTCATATCCCTGTCTATGGAGGAAACGATGGTGGATGGGACTCCGGAGAGGGTGAGAGATGGAGCCTTGCAGGGAATGAAATGGCCATGGCTTTCATATCCCTGTCTATGGAGGAAACGATGGTGGATGGGACTCCGGAGAGGGTGAGAGATGGAGCCTTGCAGGGAATGAAATGGCCATGGCTTTCATATCCCTGTCTATGGAGGAAACGATGGTGGATGGGACTCCGGAGAGGGTGAGAGATGGAGCCTTGCAGGGAATGAAATGGCCATGGCTTTCATATCCCTGTCTATGGAGGAAACGATGGTGGATGGGACTCCGGAGAGGGTGAGAGATGGAGCCTTGCAGGGAATGAAATGGCCATGGCTTTCATATCCCTGTCTATGGAGGAAACGATGGTGGATGGGACTCCGGAGAGGGTGAGAGATGGAGCCTTGCAGGGAATGAAATGGCCATGGCTTTCATATCCCTGTCTATGGAGGAAACGATGGTGGATGGGACTCCGGAGAGGGTGAGAGATGGAGCCTTGCAGGGAATGAAATGGCCATGGCTTTCATATCCCTGTCTATGGAGGAAACGATGGTGGATGGGACTCCGGAGAGGGTGAGAGATGGAGCCTTGCAGGGAATGAAATGGCCATGGCTTTCATATCCCTGTCTATGGAGGAAACGATGGTGGATGGGACTCCGGAGAGGGTGAGAGATGCAGCCTTGCAGGGAATGAAATGGCCATGGTTTTCATATCCCTGTCTATGGAGGAAACGATGGTGGATGGGACTCCGGAGAGGGTGAGAGATGGAGCCTTGCAGGGAATGAAATGGCCATGGCTTTCATATCCCTGTCTATGGAGGAAACGATGGTGGATGGGACTCCGGAGAGGGTGAGAAATGGAGCCTTGCAGGGAATGAAATGGCCATGGCTTTCATATCCCTGTCTATGGAGGAAACGATGGTGGATGGGACTCCGGAGAGGGTGAGAGATGGAGCCTTGCAGGGAATGAAATGGCCATGGCTTTCATATCCCTGTCTATGGAGGAAACGATGGTGGATGGGACTCCGGAGAGGGTGAGAGATGGAGCCTTGCAGGGAATGAAATGGCCATGGCTTTCATATCCCTGTCTATGGAGGAAACGATGGTGGATGGGACTCCGGAGAGGGTGAGAGATGGAGCCTTGCAGGGAATGAAATGGCCATGGCTTTCATATCCCTGTCTATGGAGGAAACGATGGTGGATGGGACTCCGGAGAGGGTGAGAGATGGAGCCTTGCAGGGAATGAAATGGCCATGGCTTTCATATCCCTGTCTATGGAGGAAACGATGGTGGATGGGACTCCGGAGAGGGTGAGAGATGGAGCCTTGCAGGGAATGAAATGGCCATGGCTTTCATATCCCTGTCTATGGAGGAAACGATGGTGGATGGGACTCCGGAGAGGGTGAGAGATGGAGCCTTGCAGGGAATGAAATGGCCATGGCTTTCATATCCCTGTCTATGGAGGAAACGATGGTGGATGGGACTCCGGAGAGGGTGAGAGATGGAGCCTTGCAGGGAATGAAATGGCCATGGCTTTCATATCCCTGTCTATGGAGGAAACGATGGTGGATGGGACTCCGGAGAGGGTGAGAGATGGAGCCTTGCAGGGAATGAAATGGCCATGGCTTTCATATCCCTGTCTATGGAGGAAACGATGGTGGATGGGACTCCGGAGAGGGTGAGAGATGGAGCCTTGCAGGGAATGAAATGGCCATGGCTTTCATATCCCTGTCTATGGAGGAAACGATGGTGGATGGGACTCCGGAGAGGGTGAGAGATGGAGCCTTGCAGGGTATGAAATGGCCATGGCTTTCATATCCCTGTCTATGGAGGAAACGATGGTGGATGGGACTCCGGAGAGGGTGAGAGATGGAGCCTTGCAGGGAATGAAATGGCCATGGCTTTCATATCCCTGTCTATGGAGGAAACGATGGTGGATGGGACTCCGGAGAGGGTGAGAGATGGAGCCTTGCAGGGAATGAAATGGCCATGGCTTTCATATCCCTGTCTATGGAGGAAACGATGGTGGATGGGACTCCGGAGAGGGTGAGAGATGCAGCCTTGCAGGGAATGAAATGGCCATGGCTTTCATATCCCTGTCTATGGAGGAAACGATGGTGGATGGGCAGTATGTTTGTTCATGTAATTGTAATAATTACACCATTATTTTTTTTATTTTTTTTTTGAATTTTACCCCTTTTTCTCCCCAATTTCATAGTATCCAATTGTTGTAGTAGCTACTATCTTGTCTCATCGCTACAACTCCCGTACGGGCTCGGGAGAGACGAAGGTTGAAAGTCATGCGTCCTCCGATACTCAACCAACCAAGCCGCTGCTTCTTTAACACAGCGCACATCCAACCCGGAAGCTAGCCGCACCAATGCGCCGGAGGAAACACCGTGCACCTGGCCACCTTACACTGCGCCCAGCCCGCCACAGGAGTCGCTGGTGCGCGATGAGACAAGGACACCCCTACCGACCAAGCCCTCCCTAACCCGGGCGACGCTAGGCCAATTGTGCGTCGCCCCACGGATCTCCCGGTCGCGGCCGGTTACGACAGAGCCTGGGCGCGAACCCAGGACTCTGATGGCACAGCTGGCGCTGCAGTACAGCGCCCTTAACCACTACCCGGGAGGCCCAATTACACAATTTTTTTGCCGCAATTGTTGTCATGGTGATAATGTGTGGATGACAGCATAAAATGGAGGTGTCCTGATGGGGGAAGATATACAGCCTTCAGGAAGTATTCACACCCCTTTACTTTGGCCCAAACAAATGTGTTACAGCCTGCATTTAAATTGGATGAAATGTAGATATTTGTGTCACTGGCCTACACACAATACCCCATAATGTCAAAGTGGAATTATGAAAATCAGGATAACTGGAGTTACCAAGTCAATTCATGAGGTGCTCTGGAGCAGACGGTGGTTCAGGTTCTGTAGAGAGAGAGACTGAAAGGATGCCGTTTCACTTTTCTTCCACTTTGACATTACAGAGTATTTTGTGTAGATCGTATCCATAGAGGATTCACACACTTTTAATGTCATGGTTTTTCGTTTCTTTATCCCAATAATAGCATTGAATCAAAATGAAATATTACAATTTTGCATTTGTGGTTTGCAGCGATGGGTCTAATTTAGGAAACCTGGTGTTTCCAAATTGATCTTGCTTGTTCTATGCTGCTATTGTCTATATTGGAATTGTTTTTAATAACCTGCCCAGGGACTGCGGTTGAAAATTAGCCGGCTGGCTAAAACCGGCACTTTTACTGAAACGTTGATTAATGTGCACTGTCCCTGTAAAAATAAAAATAAACTCAAACTCAAACTCAATGTTTACCTCATATGCGTTGGGTATGTTTACAGTCTCCCCATGCTCTGCCACGTATCCGATAATGCCCTTTCCCCACGGCACCTGCACCTCGTTAGAGTTCAGAGTGCTGGAAGAGGGTCGCACCGTGGTGCCCAGGTGCACGTCGAATAACTTAGACACGAGCGTTCTCTTGTGAGATGGTCCCTCAACTAGAAACAGCGAGCACCTATCCGCATCCACCAGGATACACACATTGATTAGGATCTTATAACTCAGGTTGGTCATGTCCAGGTCATTGGAGACATCTTTCACCAACTCAAGGAAGAACTCCCTCTCGTTGGTCTCCTTCAGTCTGTATTTGTAGTCGATGGCACTGGAAGCGTACTGGGGCACATTGACCCTGGATTCGAGAAGGGCGCTCAGAATGTGCCCGGTGGTTGGCGGCAAAGAACTAGCTTTGCGCAGTAACGCGCGGCGTCTCATGCTGGACTGGGAATCATCGTGTTCCCTGTGACTGGCGTGCTCGTCGTAGGTTCTGTGCGCGGTGGTGGCTTTGGACCGGGCAAAGTTCCTTCGGAGCTCCATGTGGGAGGAGCGGCGCCGGAGACCGTCAGGGTTGGTCGGCCAGAGCGGGTCCCTGGGCACTCCGCCACGCTTTTCGTCCGCAAGGG